>NW_009191741.1:0-23027 GCF_000690835.1 Fulmarus glacialis | reverse complement strand
AACTCTATCCCAGCCACAACCAGGACAAGTGTCTAAGGAATTTTCTCTGAACTGATTTCTTTTACTGTTCTGCTGAAAAGAAAAAAAGTAGGATAGAAGATCTAGATTCCATAAAAAAGTAAAGGAGGCTGATCTATTCTTCAAGTGCCTGCAAAGTTTTCTAGAAGATGAGCTTATAGGTGAAGATGCAGTCTCCCTATTCCAATAATCATAAAAACTATCAATATGACAATGTGTAGTGATCCCTTTTACTTGTTGAATGCAAAAGTACTGGATCTCACATATCCTTTAAATGTACCTCTGGGAAAGTGCTGAGGAGGCTGTAAACTAAACTTAAGATGTAATAAGTACAAAATTAAGAGAGAGATCCTACAAGAGTTAAATTTAGGTTATCAGAGAAAAAATGTAGATGAATGAATTGAAATCTTCCTGAATATTACAAAGAGAAGTTAGAGAGAACTTCAAGATCTTCATGCAACACTGAGAAGACGAAGGACTAAATTTTAATGCATTAAGGATTACGAACAATTTCAGAAGAGTTTTGCCAAACAATCAAGGAAGGTTTTGTTTTAAGAGAAAGAGGGCTTTAGGTAAGCAAAATTGCAGATTTTGTGTTAAGAACTAAGGGAAAGCCTTGAAGTTCTATTAACCTTTGCCTAAAGGCTCAATAAAAGCCTCTGTTCAGTGCACAGTACTAGACAGAACAACAACAGACTGGATGTACTGTGAACAGGGTAGGAAAAAACCCTAAAAATTCTCTAATGTAATTATACACATTTGAGAAAAAAATTTCATTTTGAATGCTGTGGTCAAGTCTGGTCATTCTTCCTAGCCAGAGTTATGGAAAGAAAAGTGATCCAAGTATAGGAGATAAAAGTGATTGAGACGTATGGAAATAAACTGAAAATGTTGAGACTACAATCAAGAAAAAGAACCAAAATGAAAGGACGTGACAGAAACTGGTGAATTAAGAAGATAATTTGGGTATTCCCTTTTCACTATACAAGATCAAAAGCAATTCAGCTGAATTGAAAGTAGTGCATATAAATCTGATAGGAGGGTGTTTCAGGTTGCTATGTTTTCAGTTGCTATCTACTACATTACCTGCTTGTGCTTTCCTTTGGCACTGGTGCTGTTCCCTACTGGCAGAAGCCTGGTTCTGATCTAGTATGGCATTTGGTTTCAACAGCAGAGACCTGAGTCTGGATTACAATAATAATGTGTCAGTGTTATGCTGCTGATGGCTATGGCTTAGACTATGATTCTATGAGTTAATGCTTTCCAGCCATTTTCCAGAGGACAGAGGACTGCACCACAATTCTTACCTTTCTTTGTAGTCTCTGGGGGAAGGCTAACAACTGGTGAAATTCCTGAGGGTGACAGTGCTAATCTTTTTCTTTTACCTGGGAATGCCATACCTTTGCTGTAGGATAGAAATCCTCTAGTAGATATTCGTTTCCACAGTAGCCACCCAACTAAATTAATGCTGACTACAGGCAATGGGGAGGAAAAAAAAAGAAGTTAAAAACCAAGTGAAAATACAGATCTGCTAGCCAGAAGAGCTAACTCCATTCAATTTTTTTGCTTCAGTGGAGCTTAACCTCCATTTGGTGGTACTGAGCAGGACAGTCTTGTTAAGCATACTGGAAACAAGCTGAAAGTATGGGGCAGATACATGGCCCAAAATACCAGTGCTGGTTTGTTGCCTGTAAAGTACCCAAAAGCATATTCTGGGAAAGTGCAGAATGTCTGAGGAAAAAGTTTGCCATCAGAAAGGAGGAAGCAGGAAAACACAAGGATGTGGAAAAACACAACAGCGATGAAAAGCACTTCCATTCTCTTTTAAAATGCATTGTAGAATATTAAAAGCATTCATGCAAACTAGGGGCCTTGGGCTGCAACTGTGTAGCAGATAGATAAAAAACCTCTATGACTAAGTAGGAAATGGCTTTCTTAGGCATACAGATGAACAAAAATTCCCAAGTTTGTGAACAGTATATGAAAAAGGTTCCACTTATTCAGAGTCTGAATAAGTGTTTATACATGCTGGCTTGTTGTGTTGATGGATAGTTACTGTATCATACATAGTGCTTCTAGAGAAGATAAATACCTGAAATTGAAACATTCTGCTGTGTCAATTTAGTTTCAGAGATACTTAGAAACAGCAATGGAACATATTTAAAACAAGATTTTCTATAACTTCATATTTATATAACTTCATTGAAAGAAGCAGTCCTTCTCCCCTTGGGAAAAATGAAATTTGAAAACTCGATTCAACTTATTCTGGAGATATAGTTAACCCAGAGATTAATATTCTGAAATGTTGCTGGAATAACCTACATGGGTGAAAATGCATTAAAGATTACTGAGCTTTACTTTGGCCAGACAGCAGGATGGAGGAGGGGGAAGGAAATAACTTAGTTCTGGGTGAAAAAGGAAGACAGGAATTTTGGTGAATAGCTTTTAAAAAAGCTTTCATGGCTAAAAGACGTATTTTCAAGTACAGAAGAAATGCCATTTAAGTGAGATAAGTATTAGTTATAGCTATTTTAGGATGAACTAACGCAGTCCTGAGTTTTTGAAGCGAGACAGACTGCTGTTTGCATGTTGCTTTTTAAAGAGGCAGGAACATGAAAGGAGGCTTCAGCGTCTGCCTCAGCGGGGAATGCTTAGGGCCACGCTGTGTGTGAGCACTCTGTTTGCCTTCCCCATTGTTTGTCTGAAAGCCAAGTGTTTTCTGCATGTTTTAGTCTGAATGATATGACTGCAGGAGGTACAGAAATGTGTGGTTGCTGGTAAGTGAGTGATGTTCTTCCTAAGGTAAGGTGAAAGGTTAGTTGTACATGTTTTTCTCTGCCAGCCCTCACCTACTAGAAACACCTACATGAACACAGCATCTGCCTCCCACGCAAGTCTACTAGTCAGTCTGATTTTATCCAAACTGACCTCTCAGTAGTTCCTGTGGGGTGTTGGTGCTGGAGGTCCTGTAAAATCAAACTCTGAGGAGAAAATGAAGATTTGTAGCTTGATTCTTTACTCCATTACTTTTCCATTAGTTTGATTTTTAACTCTCTTGTCTTCATGTTCTTTGTTCTTACACTCCGAGAAAAAGAATTATATTGAAATAAAAAATCAGGATCAGAATGTGGTGTGGGAAGTAATAGAGGTGTGCTGTAGGAGTGGATGATACAATTAAATACCAAACTTTCTTGCATAGTCTATCTCTTTTACTCTCTCCTGATTGGAGTGCCTGACATTTAAAGTGAAATACGCAACAAAGACGCTTCACCTACCGAATATATGAGGTACCACGTCTTACCTAAATGTTAACACTTTAGACAGCTATTACCCTGTTCCATGTAAAATGTGCACTCACACCACATTTAAGACTAAGGATCTCTGGAGCAACAAATGTCTTATTATGGGATTATACCTGATTATCTGTACAGACTATTAGCCTAGGAATGCAGTTCAGACTTAGGTGTAATGGGTGGGATGAACAGCTTGATACCCTGTTTTCACAACTACATTAATTATCGTAACCGGTTTGGTTCGACGCAGTCCCCCATTTGTGCTTATATTGACTTTTGAGATAATCAAATACATTATTTTACAAACTCCAGAAGCCTTTAAGACAGAATAATGAATGGATCATTGACTAAACTGCAGTCAATAGGCTATTATAATTTCCCTTAATACAGCAATATTGAAGAGTTCTACTTCATTTGAAAGATTACAGTTACTGAGCAGTAACTGCAAAAATAAAAGAGAGGGAAAGCCACTCGGAGCATCTTACAATAAGGAGATGACATGAAAAATTATAGTTGTGAAAAGAATAAGAATGTAGTTTTCAAAGTCAGTTTAAGTTAAAAGGTAGTTGATTTTCTCATCCAAAAGTAACACTGATTCTGCTGCCATTTATTCAGGATGGGTGAACTCCTTTTGCCTAATTTTGGGTGCTCTCAAACATTGTGAATTCAGAAGTTTATTTCTGAGGCCAGCACCACTGTATTAACATTTCAGCTAACATCCCCCGTGACCAAGAGGAGAAGGTGGGGATAGTGTGTCTAACATGGACAGTAACAATGTCATTAAAATAGAACCCTGAGGAACTGCTGTTCTGCAAAATTTCTTTCCAAATAACCCCCACTGAGCCATCATTGGACATATTATATGGACTTTTCAGTACATTTGAACAAGTACTAAGACTCTTGGCAGAAAAAAGGAAAAATTATTATGGCCCACTGGAATGATGCAAAAAACCCTTTTATTGTAGCTATTGTAGAATAGATAAAATCAGATCTCATTTTGGAAAGACTCTCCTTTTGGAAAAACTCTGAATAGTCACAGAGAAATGATACATGAAACGGAGGAAGTTATTAAAGATCTTCCACATACAGAGGAACTTGGTAAAAGAAGGTGGTTATTGATTTTGTGATTACTGGGAAGCATTCAGACTAAATGACTCCTGTGAGTGTAGTCAGATAGATGAATGTCTATATGCCATCAGTTGCCCCTGCCATTAACTGAGTTTGCAATTAATGGAAGGCCACTTTTTGAAACCAGATATGTAGAGGATTGCATGGGAATATAAAAACCAGGAAAGTTATTGTAGTTTTAATCTGATAAAGTGAAAATAAAATATTTACAAAGTATGTAGTTGTGGGTGTGTGGGAATATTTGCGCGTTCTGCTTTATAGAATATTCCAATTTTTTTGTGGTGAGTTTTCTGGATAACTAACACAGTAGTAATGAGATAGTTACAGAAGCTGGCATAACTTCAAATAAAAGATAAAGTTGATAAACAACGTGAGTGGGTGAGAAAAAATGGAAATGATCTAGGGATGGAAATGTAGCTCACCCACAGGAGGTAAAAGGGCAGCAAGCCCTGCTGCACAGAGCAGCTGCTCCACAAGGCGGTCTCGGGGTACCTTGGACAGCTGCTCCAGTGGAGACTGCCAAGGGTGGAAGTGCTGTGGCACACTCAAGAAGATGAATGATGTGCTCACGGAGCTGGAAGCAGTGGGCCTTCCATTAGTGGATACATTGCTTCCGACTTGTGATGGATGGCTTCACGCTATGCATCAAAATGGTACAGAAAAAAAAAACCTCGGGAAGCATAATTTCCAAGATGGTGTTAAGAAAAAGAACCAAGGGGTATGTTAAATTAAGCCAATATCAGTGAGCAAATGTATCAAAGCTCAGTAAGCTATTTGGCATCACTTTTCTCTCACCATGAGATAAATGACAAGATAGTAGCAAAAAAAGAGATTTATTTTAGTGAAGTGTTCACTGAGAAAATCTTAGTGCTGTAGAAAACAGAATGTAAGGAGGAAAGGCCAAGTTACTCAGTGTTTAACCAGCACTTACTTTAGGCTAATGTTAAACAGATGTCCATGAGGTAGAATTTAACCAAATTTCTAAAACATTAGATATTAAATCTAATGATATCAAATCTAATCTTTAGTTTTTTAAACTAAAAAAGGGTAGATTTAGACTAGATATAAGGAAGAAATTTTTTACAATGAGGGTGGTGAAACACTGGAACAGGTTGCCCAGAGAGGTGGTAGATGCCCCATCCCTGGAAATATTCAAGGTCATGTTGGACGGGGCTCTGAGCAACCTGATCTAGTTGAAGATGTCCCTGCCCATGGCAGGGAGGGTGGACTAAATGACCTTTAAAGGTCCCTTCCAACCCAAACTATTCTATGATTCTATGATTCTATGAAATGATGGTAGGTAAGTTTTGTGTGGTATTTACGCATTTTTAATGCAAATAATTATAAAACGCAAACTCCTCAGGAAGCAGCTGCAAAACTTGTGTTTCAACATGTCTATCAAATTTCCTCTTGAGGGTACTTTCTGTGTAAGAATGAATACAATCGATGATTACTTTGAAGAGATGACAATAACAGCCTTTAGAGAATAATGCATTCTTCAACCATCAAGATTTTAAGACTGGTTGTTTTAGAGGGAATAAGGAGTTAGGCTATCACTTGCTATTGAATGGGACTCAGGCACTTCATTTCCTTTAAGTGCTTTGCAACTTCTAGCACAGAAGTATGAGGAAACATAGCTTCAGGGTTCTGTATGCCCCCAACATAAATGCAAATGGATGCAGACATGGCTGGAATAGTTGCCTTTTTATGTGCAGGCTTGTTTTATACTGTTTGGAAAATAAATGCCTCCAGATGGCCCACCTGATTTTATATATGTTAGTAAACTCAGTATTGCATAAAGAGTGAATATTTTTAATGCATGCATTTTGCCGAATATCAGGGGTCCCTCAGTTTTTTGCTTCTCTTGTGTTTCAGGAATGTTTATCTTTGGCTTATCAGGTCCAGAAACAGCTGTTTCCCTTGCCTGGCAATGCTGACTTCTTTTCTCCTTTCTCTCCTTGCTTTATTTTTGTGTTTACATGAACAAAATATTCAATCTGAGATACATTTCATACTAGCACTGAATCTTCAGGGTTAAGGTGAATCATTTGGTATTGAACCATATGTGGAAAAAACATGTAAACAAATATACCTGTCTTTATGTGTACTATTTGAATGTTGTCCCTCAGGTACAATTTTGGCTATTTCCCCTTAATTACCTTAAGACATGTCCACACATTTACATGCATATAGTCTTATAGTTGCACAGATAAAAACTACTTCAGTTCTGGTCTAAGCAATAATAAAGCCTGTTTGGGCACAGTTGAGACTAGTTTACATTCAGCATCTCGCTAGTGAATCTGCATGGCTTCTGCACTAGAATTGTTCTGGCTAGTTCACGGGGTAGGAAATTATGGGTGTAGTGGTCTGTAACCATATAAGCAGCTGCACTTTAAAAAGACAGAGTCAATCTAACACTGTAAAGAACTTTTTTAGAATCTTCCTGTAAAATAATCTTCTGAGTAACCATTTGAACTCACAGTTGAGATAGTCCTGAAGGTTGCTTCCCATATAAGACACAGAAAATAGCTCCGGTTAGACCTATGCCCCACAATGTGCTTTTCTCGTAGTCTAGGTGTGCATGCAAATCAGATTAGATTTCAAAAATAGAATAGTTTAGAAGAAGAAGCAGTCTAGTACTTTCATGCACTTTTTGTATCGCCAACACTGACTGTGTTGTTGATACTGCTTAGGTGCATATCCACAGGGCATGGCCTGCTTCGTTCAGAGGACTGTTGTCTCTGAAGAACGTTTCTCTTGTTTCTGGCAGCAAGAGCTGAGAAAGGCTAAGAGAGAAATGTTTGCCCTATTAACTAATATCATAATAAATAGGGAGCCTGGCTAGAGCTTGAGAAACTAGTAATTGTTATTAATGAGGTGCTTATAATCCATTGCTTGTAACACTCATTTGAATCAATGAGAGTAGTTTTTAATCCAGATCATGTGCTGCCTTGAAGGGAATTCTGGTGTAACAAGGAAACGAGGTACAAATTTAGAAAGCTTTTTTTTCTTTTCTCCCCAAGTCAAACTACTCTTCTCAATGTAAACTAAAGAACTTGGTAATTTAATATAATTTTTTGAGCAGCGCAGCGTGTTCTTCATCCTCCTTCCTTCTTTTAATCTGTTGCTATTCACCCATTCAGTTTTCATTATCCTTTCTCTCTTCTTCCTTCTTCTCTTCAGCTCATGGGTAGTCTTCCATTTATCTTTACTGAGTTCAACTTTCATGTTAATGGCCTACCTATGTGAAATAAGTCTGTAACCTCATCACCTTCTTGAGTCTAGCAACCATGGTTCAGCTCTTCCATAAACCAAAAAGACTGCCCAGTCGCTTTGAGACAGGCTTCACCTCTCATTGCAGTGAACAAGACAGAAGCAACTAGATTGCAGCGCTTAAACATTTCAAATGGGAGAAAGTACTGTTGACTCCTTAATTCTTTCTTTATCTACTGGAGAAAGGATTCACAATAAGTACCTGGCTAGTATTTAAAGCCAGGCAAATTCACAGTGGAATTAAGTCACAGTATTTTTACAGTGAAGGTGATTAAGCACTGGAAAAAGCCATCCAAGGGAATAGTGATTTCTTCATGTACTGTCTCCAGTTCAACTTTGGACATTTTTCTAGGAGATAAATTAAGCACAAATTTTCATTTTAGCGTGTGGGTTCTAAGCAAAATATAAAATCTTGGGACATAAGGGTGGTCACAGCAGATGACTTAATCATCTCCTCTGGCCCTAAACTCTGTATCAGATATTAAAGTCTACGAATTCTTAATTGATCACTAGTTTTTTGTGTATCTTCATTAGCTTTTGCTGTACCTTAACATAAATCTTCCAATGGGCTATATAGCCTTTTTCTCCTTTCTTGGGCTTCAGTTATGGTCAGTGTCTGTGTTGACAGTATAAATATTAGTTTCTCTGATCACCTTGTATGAAAACTCACACTCTTGTCAATAACCTACTGATGCAGCTTGCAACAGCAGAAAGTTTAAACAGTATAGGGGGGATTTTGTGGCAGCATGTTCAATTTCTTCTAAGTCTGCTGTTGTCCTCTGGGGAATCTGCTTGAGGAAGCTCAGATATAAAGTAGCTTTTTAGTTGTTTGATACTGTTGATGACAAGAGATATCCAAGGTACTCATATTGTTTCCTTGAGTGATTTTACAGTGATGAAATGAAGGAAAATTTGTGATAATCTTCTTTAACAGTCAAAAAGAGTACCAGTCAAAATCACTCCAACTGGTTGAGACTTGGGGAGAGGGAAGTTACAGTTGACAGCAAAATTATTCTTTTGCATGCAGTTCTGTAAAGGCCCATCATGCCACACTTCTGCATGCTATCATTTTCAGATGCTGATTTATTAGGACTTCCTAGATCTGACGCAAGGGCTCTTCCTCAAGAGCTGCTGCTGGAACACAGTCTGCAAAGAATTAACCAGCTCATTTGGCAGGAAAAAAGCAGGCAGTGTTCAAACAGAAAGACTGGACAGAAAATTGCATACTTTTTCCCAACTGTTCACGTATTTTTCTGAATACTTTAAACTGTAGTGTATGAAAACCACAGGAAGAGCCATAGAATGATATAAATATCATGTGTGACTAATAAAATAAACCCTCAAAAATCATCCATTGGAAGAAGGGAGTTAAAAACATATAGACTAATACCTTCACAGTCAAAACAACATAGTGTACGTACTTGCCTAAGAGAAGGAATAATAGAAAAGCAAGCTGCAAAAGGGCCAGGGGAGGGATCCCACACTGTGAATTAGGATATTCATGCAGAGGTTAGATGTGGTAAAGGAAATAGTTGGTGAACAATGTGTGGACTCTGACGACCTATGTGAATGGCCCTAATGAGGTCTCTGCAGATAGGGCGTACCCACGGTTTGGATACCTCTGAAAGTTTGTCATGACTGTTGCTACAGATTTTCTAAGGGATCCTGGAATGTTCTGCAGAGCCTTTTCCTTGCCTTTTGCGTTTAATATGATAATGTTGCAAGGAGACTGTCAACCGTTCCTATTAACAAGTCCTATAGTATGCTTATTATAGTAATGGAAATTACTCTTGAAATGCAGTCAGCAGTGGAGTATAAATGTGAGAATGAGTTAATCAGCTGTCTTTGTTAAATGTTTTTCCATGTGTGGGAGGCCTTGGCAGTTAATGCACTTTCCCCTGATTTGCAGCTACTGTCATCATTGCTATATGTGATTGATATGTCTGCCTTCACAGATTTGGAACCTGACACTGACACTAATAAACAACTTAAAGTCACTGATAATAATTTCAGAAGGGACTCCAGAAATTGTAAGGGACTATTTTTTTTCCCCAAATCACAGCTTTGTATCCTTGGAAGGGTGACATGGCTTTGACGGTTTGCATTTTGTTTTGGCATACAAGTATTGTGGACAGGTCTGTTAACTGCAGTTAGCTGTAGAAATCAGGAAAAACAAAATAAACAAACTGCTCTCCCTTCCTAACCCTAACAGTTATTAAGTATAAAATGAAATGTCCTGCATTGGAGCATCCTCAGTGCAACACTGGTTTCACAAGGCTTGTTACACATTTGCTGGTCATTATTGATTTAAATGCATGATGCAAAATACAGCCCTCTTATAATTTCATTGTTCTGAGGGGATACAGACTAGGTATGGAATCACTCCACCATTTATGTCTCTTTCCTCTCTTGCTATTTTGTGGGGACCTTCAGGACACGGGGAGAGGGTTAGCCTTGTCTTAACAGAGAAGAAGCAGAATGAATCGGCAGATTAGGTATGAGTTACACCCACCACCTCTGTCTGCTTCATTTTGATCTGTTGTATGGTGCTTTGGAAGGAGAAGGAGGTAATCAGATTTGCTTTTTAAAAAAGAACCAGTACAAATCAGCATAGAAAGTAAGGCAGTAGTAGGAGTGAGATTTTACAGGATATCTCTTCTCTCAGCCTTCCCTCTTTAGATAGTTTCAGAGAAAAAGTGCAAGTGAGATGTGAGAGCACTTGTTAGTGAGGATAACTTATATTGCTCAGCTATTCAAAATGGTTGAGGTCTGCAGGGACCTCTGCAGATCATCTGGTCCAACCCTCCTGCTCAAGCAGGGCCACCTAGAGCAGGCTGTTCAGGACCATGTCCAGACGGCCTCTGAGTATCTCCAAGCATGGAGACTCCACAACCTCCCTGGGCAACCTGTGCCAGTGCTCGGTCACCCTCACAGTAAAAAAGTGTTTCCTGATGTTTAGATGGAGCCTCCTGTGTTTCACTTTGTGCCCGTTGCCTCTTGTCCTGTCACTGGGCACCACTGAAAAGAGCCTGGCTCCATCTTCTTTATACCTATATCTATACACATTGATGAGACCCCCCTGAGCCTTCTCTTCTCCAGGCTGAACAGTCTCAGCTCTCTCAGCCTCTCCTTATATGGGAGATGCTTCAATCCCTTCATCATCTCTGTGGCCCTTCATTGGACTCTCTCCAGTATGTCCATGTCTCTCTTGTACTGTTTCTACCAATATTTACAGATATGTTTGTGCTGTCAGTCCCTAAAGTGGATAATGACTGCCCTAGTGTTGAATTGGTTTTACTGAGAAGTGGAAAGTTTTAAAAATATCTGCTATGGCTCTTTTTATTTAATCTGCACAGGAATATCACTGTATACTGTTCAGCTGTATGTTTAGTCATATAAGCTATAATGTAGAGTGTGTGTTTCCATACCATGACCAAACTAAGCAGTTTGGCAGAGGGTGAAGTGAGATGCTGTTGCAATAACATTGGCATAGATATGTATGTTCCTGAAAACTGTTTTAAAAATGACCTTTACTAGGCAGAAGGTGAAGTTTATCATGTTCTATTATTTCAAAGCCTTTTAATTTTATCTATCGTATGTCTACTAATATACTTGAAGATGTCAGTATCTTATTTTAAGAGACGACCAAAAGGTATTTCCCCACAGATCCTGAACCTTTAAGAGAACACAATCCATTGTTTTCTGTTTTGTAAGTAGTTCATATATGAAGGCTTCATTTGTATACATGAGCACAGTATCTGGAATCTAGAATTTAATAAGATACCCAGAATAAAAATTTACCGCAGTAGGCTATAATATAAAACAAACTGCCCCAAAAACCACAGCTGAGAATTAGTGAAATCAGGATGGAAATATATGTTTAGGAAATCATAAAAGAGCATCCTGACTTTCATAAAAACAGAGTTACCATCAACGCCTATTAATTCAAGCCAATACCTGTGTGCTTTTATAGGGAATGTAGGGCCCTCCTTTACCTTGATTTTTTAAAGTTTGGGCTATTGACATCATGTGAAGAAAGAACTTGTTTGACCTTGATGGCTGATATTTATACAGTTTTTGGTGTAAGAGAAAGAATTTCATGATCTACTTTGTCTACTTTTCCTTCAGACTGAGGTGGGTAAAAACACGATTTGTCAGGATATGCCACAATTATTCAGCACATCTCTTCTCAGACAGGACTACTAGGTCTTTTAATACCAAATGGAGTTCATAACTATCTCAGTGTTATGAAAGATTTCTTTATACACTGCAGCACCATTCTCAAGAGAAAAAATTGATTTTAAAAAACACAGAAATTAAATTATTTTTTTAGCTCCCACTATCTGAAAGACAAATGTTTTCTAAGTCAGAACTTTCCAAGGGCAATTGCCATGTTCTAAGATGTATGTTTTGATGAGTGTGTGTGGGATTAGAGAGAGAGGAATAAAGGGCGATGGAATGAATAATCTATTGGATTATTGGTTTTTGTCTTTAAAATAAAAACATGTCACTGCAAAGAACTGTATAGCACAATCTGTGTGTGAATAGTCCTTTTGACACTTTTCTAATACTACACTGATAAAGTAATTGCACTTGCATATCTTGAGGCTATCATAATTTATTATGCACTGAACTTGGAGAATGTGCTCAGCACTCTATGGGCAAAAAGGTGGATTAAAAAGTACATGGATTATTTACTCCATTACTGAGGAAAGTCTGTTTGAGGGAAAGGTCTATTTATGAGGCATTTCTACCAAGAGGGAGATGAAGTGATGGCCTCCACTTCCTGTAATTTTAACAAGACATTCTCTTCAGTTTTTTGCATCCGTTGACAATGCATTCACTAGAGATAACCACTCTTACTTTCTCGTCCTCTCAAACTAACAATATTTTGTTCAACATAATCCACCAACTTTTCAAGACCCATCTCTCTAGTCTGTGTTTTTGCCTTTCATGGCATTTTAAGAAGCTTGTTGAGGCAGTTTCTTTGTCCAAAGCTTTTTCTTATAGCTGTAGCTATGAGAAGAGTTTCCAGGGGGCTTATTCTTGTCAGACTTCTTTAAGTTATTCCCCTTCATCAGGTCTGATAAGGTTGTCCACTTGTGGTTATGCGATATCTGTTAGCAGTGGATGCAGTTTCAACTGGACAATAACTTTCTTGAGCTTGGCAGGATTTTACTGTCTTCGGCTTTCTTCTAGCTAATATAGTGATCTTTGGGAGGATAGCTCTATCCTAATTGTGGTGAATTGTATCAGTGGATTTCCCATAGACAGTAAGGAAGTAGAATGAGCGAAGACAAAGTGAATAAGTTTAGGCTTTCCTTTCCGGTAGAACGCTTCACAGCTTGAGTAGGGCATCAAATGCTATCAGAAAGGCAAATGGACAGCAGAACTTACATGGTGTCTGTTGTAATTATATGCATGAATGCAAGATACATATATCTACCTTCTTGTAATATCGTTCTGTATGCATGGACATCTCTTTTTCAGTGAAGATGAATTTGAATTATTAAATTGCTGCCTATTAACCCAACCTGCTGTGTAGGTACTTCAAGGTATCTAAAAAGCTCTATTGTTCTGCTAAAATGTTAAAGGCCTCAACAAATAGCAAAAAAATCCTCTCCAACAGATAGGTAGTTATTTTTTAGTGGAATTATCCATGCAATCAGCTTTGCAGCCTATCCAGGAGATTTCTTCATGCTAACATCTTTCCATGAGTGCCAGCTGAGTACTGTCAATACCAAAGGCATATTGTGTCTCAAACAATAGGCACAGATACGCCTTATTAGCAATTACAACAGGAAAAGTGACATATGTCTAATTTTGTTGTTATAATATCATTAAAAAGTACCTATACTTTCCAACTGAGAACATTTATGTCACTAAGGCAAATAAAACATGGCTTTTATTCTTCCATTCCAACGTGATTTTGCCAGGAAATACATGAGACACTTGAAAAATTGGGATATTTGGTTGAATAAAACCATTTACCTTTTCAAACATTATATTATATGAATAATTGCTGAGGTTGTGGTGAAACTGTGAAGTCATTTGGAAATGTGAGAATCTAGTAGTACAGTCTAACAAGCAAAGAAATATGTGTTGTTGCTTTATTTTTAAAGTGATATGGTTCTACATAGCAGATGCCCTGTTTTCTTCATTGCATCCATGATGCAATTCACCCCAAAGAAGTTTCAATACATTTTTTATGTGACACAATGGATACAGCAGAGGAAAAATAATTACCATGATTGAGGAAAGTTTGCACTTGTGAATCCAATTTTGAGCTCAATTAGGTCAGTGCAATTTTTGAGGTCTAGCGGCAGATAAAAGAAGGTAATGCCATTTAAGTCAGTGGAAAGGTTCTTCTGACTTCACTGGATTTTGCTCAGACACCAAGTGCACTAAAAAGGTCACTTTTCTCAATGCCGAGTGAATTGTACCAGGTTCTCTCAAGTATTTTACTCCATATTAATTTCAGTTAATTAAGAAACCTTTTATTCCTTGTAATGAATAGATCCTAGCTGTGGGTGGAAGGTGGTACTTCCTGCCTCATTGACTGACTGGACTTACAGGCCGTCACTTCTTACTGGTTGAGAAGTGCTATATCAACCAGTTGATTAGTCTTCCAAGGGAAATGCTAGAAGTATGAATAATTAGTTATGAAACTATTCAAAGTACTTGCAAATATTAAAAATTGCAATCTTTCTCTGACAGTAGATGAACAAAATAAGTGATCTCCAGCATTTTCCATACTTTTCTGCCTATCTGAATGACCTAAGATCCTACTGCCATTTCCTCTGCTTGGTTCGGATAGGGAACGGCAGACTGGTTGCACTTCCATATTTCCAGGAAAATGCTGAGGCTAAAAAAGAGCTATAAGCCATTTTTCTTTTTAATTTCTGTTATTATTTGTGTGTGCATGCAAATCTTGGCCTGGCTCTTGGGAAATGAATCTCTAAGAATTCATAGGGGTTGATACCCCTTACTCATAAAACTGAATTATAAGACTATATGGCTTTGGCATAAATAAGCTCCTTGCGTACTTCTTTGCCATGCACTTGCCAGTGCATTTGCCAATGCCAAAAGCCCTGACTTTTAACATCTCCAGTTTTCCTGTCTTGGAAACTTACAAACTGAGGCTGCCAATTAAATTATAACTTAATAAAATGATTATAATTTGAAACACACCCTTTCAATAAAAGTAGAAGGCTTCAATAACAGTCAGGGCAATTATGATGGCATAAGCCAAATCCTTTTAGTTACATCCATGTACAGATTCTCAGCTCAGTGCAATTGGATGGAACTCAGTGGGGTTACAGCAGAACAGATCTCTTTTTCTGTAAGGTAAACTTTTTTCGGGCATATACTGCATGCACTATTAAGTCAGTCATAAATTCTTCTTTGCTGTGGTAAGTATGCAACAGTCTATGCATGCTCTGCATTTTAGCTGTTTCTTGAGACTGTTATTTACAATATTTTATCTTTTGTGCTTCATAATTTACAAATTTTTACATGATGGACTACCACATAGTTAATAGACAAAAAGAGATGCTGCAAGGGCAGCATCTGAAAGAGAGTTTCTTTGTAAGACTGAAATCCTATAATTTCTCTTTCATACTTCAGGGAATCAACAGCCAAACATTATTGCTTTCCCTCTTTGCTTAAACTCATAACAATGCAATCAATTCATCGTAAGAAAAAGAAAATCAGGACCTTCCAGCCTTGGAAAAAAAATGGATTTTTAATTCCTTTTACAATTCAAGATGGTGCTGTTTGTATGATTTGGAATGCAGCTAAATTTTACATTTGAAAGGGTGCCGTAGTTCAGGTATTGCAGGGAAGTTCTCTCTGTCAAAGCTTTGCAGAGACAGAGCCTTGTTGTTTGGCCTTTATTAAGCATGTAGTATAATCAATATAGTATAATAATAATAGTATAATAAAGCATGTAATCTGGATCCTGATGAGAATTCTCAGGGAACACAATAATACAGGATCATATATATACATGTACATATCTCAAGGGTTCATTGCCAAGGAGCCAGTAGATGTACTCTAGAGTATAGAAAATATCTTCAGAATAATTCTTCCTGTAGACTTATGCCAAGAAGATTGTAGATGCCTTCATTTGTGTAGTTCTTCACACTTCATACATTAGAATGGATGCCACATGCTAGCATATTTGCTTACAGTATTGGAAGAAGAGCAAAGAAACCTTAATTAGGTCACTTTTCAGGTGTCACATCTTTGTTAATTTTGGTTCCAGAACTGCAAAACCAAGATAACATTGCTTATGCTCTGAAGACTGCTATCTGTCCAAAGCGCAAAGGAAAGCTAGTGTTATTCTAGATGGAGTCCTTGTTATTGCCTGCTTAGCTCACTTCAGCAGGCCAGGTGTTCAGCCCCCACAATGAACTTATGAAATCCTTGCTGCAGTTGTAGAGCATCTTTGGAATACTATCAGTGCAAGTCCTGCTGAGCCACTTCTGTTTCTTACAAACAGCTGTATTGCAACTAAATTGATTAGGGATGTGTTAGGACCAGTGAGAGGAGGAGCTTGTCTCTCATGACCAGGGGCTTAGTGATGAGTGGAGCAGCAGCAAGTATATTGCAGCTCTGACCCTAGCGATAGCATCCTTTATCTAAGTCCTAGACTGATAATAAATGAAAGCTTTTCTAACAGACGTTTGTGCTCACCTTTAAAGATTTTGACTAGATGTTTTGGTAGCATGGGAAATAGGAACTATAGAAGGTCATTTGGTAATCAATATACCTTAAGCAGATCTCAGCACTGCAACGAACATGTTATTGTACAAATCAAATGAAGATGATCTGTTCAGCCACGCAACCAGCTCTGGACAACCACCACAGAGACAATGCCTGAGATTTATACAATGTTTTAATGAGAAGAAAGTGAGTCAAAACACTGGGGTCTTTTCAACACGTTATTAGTCAATTCACTAGTCAGTTCGTATTCAATCTAGATGAAAGGAATCAATGATACATTTAATTAGAAGGTTATTGCTTTTGTGAGAGGACTTGCAGAAGGAATTACAATTCTCAAAAGGTGTGTTCAAAGTGTTTTTCATAAGGCACACCGAGCCGCTTTATATACCTAAGCCATACAAATGAAGGCATGTTTCCTTCAAACGTGGGTAATTGTGTATCCGTGCGGCTAAGTAAGTGACCTGATTTTCAGAGGTGCTGGGTGCTGACTTCTTTTGAAACTCACAGGTCTTCACTGCCTGTGAAAAGTAGGCCACTTATATAAATGCCTAAATATAGATTTTGGTGCTTGACTTTAGGCTGCCAAGCTTGACAATTTTGGCTTTAATAAATAAAACAGACCTTCTACGCTGAAAGTATGTCAATAAACTTGGCTCTAGCTAGACAAACATTGACTGGATTACAGCCACAAAATGTGCATCTTTTGGGTCCATTCCACAAATGCTAAGTGCCTTGAAAAAAATCCCAGCAGAAATAGAAGAGTGAATTCTGAAACTAAACTCTAGGCACAAACAAACACTGGCTTTTGTATAGTTTCTTTCATTGGCCATTATACAGAAAAATGTTTTGATGGACTATCAGTGGAAATTTGATCATATCATATTTATGTATATGTACCTCAGAGCATAATAATCAGAGACTAACATGCAGTCAAATATGTAGCTTTATAAACTATATCCTTGCCAATTTTACCACTCTTTATACCTGGTAGGTTACTCAAAGTTAAAAACTCAAACAAACAATTCAAGACTAGACCTACAGCTGCTGTAAATCCATATGCTTCATGCACTTCAAAGAAGGGAGTACGCTGATATCATCCAGCTGAGCATTTGGCCTCTAGCCATGAGTTTACTTTACATTCAGCACCAAGAGGGAGATCTACATGTGGTATAAGTCAAAGCATGTCAAATGCAAGTTAGTGGAGCAATGCTGATTTATGGCAGCTGAGGAGCAAGAAGTAGATTATGATGACAAAGATGTTTCTCATTACACTTCCTAAGCACTTTTTTTTTTTCTTTAAACAGGCAAACAAATCGACATACTGAAGTAGAACTGTATAGATTTGCAGTTCGTGTTTTAACGATGACTTCTTTAAGACTACTGTATGGCTGTGACTGTACACTTGTAGATGAGGGAGCTGACTCTGCTGGAGAAACAGAGCCTTTCATAGTGCAGAGCAGAGTGCAGGAGCATTGTGAAATGGCTTGATCCTGGGGGAAGAGGAGTGGTGGGATTTCTTCCTCTAAGGTAGTGGCCAGCATCATCCCGAGGGACATCCTTGTTGGTCTCTTTTTCTTTGGTGTGGAGTCATGGTTTCAAAGCGCTGGGTCCCTGGCTGATGTAAATTAGGGTAGATCTGTTGAAAATGAGAGTGCTTTGTTGATTCAAGTTCACTGTAATGCTGATCTGAAATGTGGTTGTATTAGTGCTTTGTGTAAGACTCATGTAAAGGTATAGTATATAGTCTTAAAAGGAGTAAACTAACTAGAGAGAGATAGGAAGAAGTACCTAACAACTTTTGAATTAGAATTCTGTTATTTCCTTCTTTCATACTAGAGAAGGAATGGGATTGGGTGCTTTAATACCTGACTTTTGTATTAGGCTAAGTAAAAGTTCAGGATTTACAGCTCTGTATAGGTGGATCAGCTCTGAGGCTTACGAACAAGGTAAATCATGGGAAGCTTCAGAGCTTCCTAGGGGGGACAGGCAGGGGGGGAATATTCTACAGGAAATGGAATGTGATTAAGTTGCACATAATTGCTGTCTAGAATTGAACAGGAATTACCTTTGATTTGTCTGAAGATACAGTAGCTAGGGTTGGTAGGCTCACGTGTTTGAGCTGATTTGTGCGTTTACAGCCTTTGGGAACTGTCACCAGTTGCACTGGGAGGAGTTCAGGGGCCCAGCATGTTGGACTGGAGGTCCAGTTCCCAAGATCCAGAGCCAGGCTGTTGCACCCCGACTAGGAGACCTTGGCTTGAGAAAGCTTTTCAGGTTTTATTAAAGCCCAGGTGACAGGTGAAAGTGTGTGAAAAGGCTTCTCTTTACAATCTAGTGAAAAAACATAATTCAAAAAGTGTGTTTTCCTGGAAAAAAACCTGTGGGATTCCTGTAGCTCACTCATCTGTTTATTGTACATAAGTGCATGAGTGGGGATTCAGGGAGTTTCCATTGCTGTATCCTCTAGCCCTGCCTGCAATGCAGTATCTGGTGCCAGTGCAGAGCCCGCGGTGGTCCTGAACGTTGGAAGGCATTGGTAAAGCACCAAAGACCCCTTACAAACAGGAGAAATTTTGCCCTTCCTGATTATTGGCCTCACATTAATTTAAAAAAAAATGTTGAATACCAAGTTCACGTATGGCCTGAGTAGAGAGCTTTTTGGTATAGAGAGCAGGAAGCAGAGGGGAGGCGTGCTTCTGCAGTACTTGGTAGGTGTTTATGTACAAAATTCCAGGTGCTGAGACTTAAAGCTTCAAAAGTCTTTATTACTTTATACTTTAATGCTTTTGTGGCTACAAATGTTCTCTGCTTTCTGTTTAAGCTGATGGCTGTTGTATATACAGCCAAAGTGGATAAGGGACTGCATGCTAATCCTGAAAATCCAAAGAAGGTCTGATTTCTTTTGGGAAATTCTGAGACTTCTAATACACTGAATTAACCTTATGTTGCAGGTCCTACCTATGGTTGGTAACCAGCCTTTTCACAAAAATGTATCGTCTCCATCTCTTTTGATGTAAACCAAGGTGACTTGCTTACAAGCAGTTTTACAGTAGAACTGCAGAGGAGGGTAAGCTCACTTTTGTAAAGTGAGCAGCTGCAAGCTGCTTCTTTGTGATTTTCAATCTCAAGCAGCTTCGTAACATAAATATTCTACTTTTGTTGATCTCTAAAAGGCCCAAAAATATTTGGTACCAGCAAGGAGAAATAAATGTGTTGGGGACAGGAATAGCAAGAGCTCCTTTCCTGAATAAAGCTGTGAGAAGAAATTATAATGGGACCTGTCATCAATTTAGTTGATAGAACACCAAAAGAAAGTCCATTCTTTACCACTTGGGTCACTTAAAAAAAAAACGAAAAAACAAACCCACAAAAAAACCAACAAAAAAGTTATATTGAATTCATTAAATACTGATTTATCTTAAAACAAACAAAAAATCAGCAGTCTTGCCTTATCACAGATCCACAGTAATTCCTAGCCTGTTTGGTTTCTACCAAGGAAAAAGCTTTTCTACTGAAGTCACTCTGAGTCGATCTGACTATTGGTCATCTTACTGGTTGTGGTCTAATGTAGATTAAATCCTGAATCCTTTCTTCTCATTCTGCCTCGTGTGTTCTTCTTGGCTACTTGAGCAACCAAGAACTTTATGATTGGAAAATAATTTTTAGCTCTTTAAGATGATCTGTCAAGGTTAAGTTATTGGCTACTAGCATTTTTAATTGCCACTGAATTGAGAAACAAACATTTCTCCCCAAACCCTCAAGTTTACTGAGATTTGTGGGTTGAAAAGTTCTTCAGAGTTGTTATTCTTGAGCTTCTCTGAGTTCATATAACCCATTTCCTTTCTTTAGGACATGAGTAGCTTCTCTGGTTTTAGGGGAGCTGATGGTGACTTACAGTGGGACAAGCAGTTACCCTTGGTGAAATAGTATAATCAAATTATGAAGAATTGAGGATCTGCATATTACTTCTGGGTCACAGTCCTAGCTGTGCTTGTGTCTTAGTACATGACAAGTACAAAATAATTTTGGCTTGGTTAAGCCAAACTACATTACCTTGCATGAGCTGGGGGGCAAAGATGCCAACAGGTAATTATCATGGTTCAATTGATGGGGAGTGATTTAAGCTACAAGAACTTGATACAACAGGTATGCAGCATGCTTCATGTTTTAATACAGAAATGGTGGTCATTGGGAGGAAGGGGAAGGGATTTTCCCATGGTTGTAGAAGAACACACCATGTGGGGTGGGCTGAACTTTCTAGCCATATTAATGCAGGGCAGCTCTGCTCTTCCCCTTTTGCACCGAAGAGATTATGAATGGTGCAAAGCAGAGAAGAGTGAGGCCCAGTGATGAGGACAAAAAGTCTTCCCACTCTCCCTTCTCTGAAACCAGAGATGCAACACCTTCCCAGTATCTTCTCTTTTTTTTTCCTTTTTTTTTTTTTTTTTCCTTCCCTCTCTCCCGTTTTTCTTAAGTTCTTAGAGCAGTTGAACATTTGGGATTTTCACTCACTTTGTCAGGCCTTGCTCATAAAAGTTTTTCCCCAGAAGTATAGCTAATACAATTATCTCCCTTAATTTTTGCATTAGTTATGGAACGCTAATTAGGAAAAGTCTTCTAGGGTCAGTCTTTTGTTCCATGCAAGTCAACAGTCTGGGATGGGAACAGGGATGGTAGGAGCTTGCACACAAGCTGTAACTAAATCAAATGTGTATAAGTGCTCTCATTACAGATAGGTTAATTGTATTTTCCTGGGGGAGTAGCTGAGAAATTGGCAACCTTTCACTAAAAAATGTTTCTCATAAGTTGCCAACTTGCTTGGTGTTCTCCTGTTCAGCTGACTTCAGAGGCAGCAGCAGCTCTTGTATTGAGGGCCAACTTCTGAGAAGTTGCAACCTGCTTCCACTACAAACCTAACTTGACCCAGCACTGGCAGCAGTGGCATGGAGAGGTCTATTCCTCTGGAGAAGGAGGGGTTTGTATCTTGGGAAGGCAGAGAGGAGCAGGTCCTCTAGCTGTAGAGGAATTGCCTTTCTTGAAAAAAGGTGATGTGGCTGTAGAGCTTGGTCTGGTTGCAGAAACATCAAAAGCAGCCTGTAGTACTTTACCAGTAATTCTCTGGTATGTGTCAGGTGCTAGATCGAGAGCTGGTTTTAATAGGGCTCCAGACAAAGGGGCATCAGGTTAAATTTTGCAATAAAACAAACTCCGTGTCTTGCCCAATGGGACCTTAGGCTTAGCAATCTGGAAGCTTGTTCTGAAAACCCTGTGTGAAATTTGAGAGTAATTCAGTGGTGTTACTTATTCAGCTATTCCTATTAAAAAAAAAAAAAAAAAGGCAAATGAGATGAAAGTCCATTTGTTCAGCTAGTTTACAATTGAACAAATTCATCGAGGGGTCACTAATGTGTTATTACACACGCTTTTCTTGTCACAAGTCCTGTGTTATTTGCCTGGTCCAAAATTCTCACTACCTGATCTGTTCATCATATCAATCTCTCAAACTGATTCTCACCTGCTTATGTCTTCCCAGAGTGCTCATTTATTGCTTCCCTAATTGCACACTTTGTTTTGCTGAGACTTAATTTCTACTGGATCTCTTAAAATAGAGACATAGGGAAGATGCAGCACAATTTGTAGTGTAAAAATCTAAAAGAGAAACCTGGAAAATCTTATTTCTTAGTCTAAGCTCAGCTATATACAACGCATAGTTAGACTTTACAGGAAGTAATTTGGCTTTATTCTGGATCTAGAGCAATCTTTTTTTTTTTTTTAAGTAAAACTATAAATAAATATTTGCCTCAGAATTTGCCAGATGGAAGGGGAGAATTATTTTTTTTTCCTTGAGGCTTTCACTCAATAAGTAATATAATGTTTTTATCTTTATGATTCTATAGTAGTGATTAATGAAGGCTGCTACAGTAGGATGAAGGGTGGCTTTGCTAAAATGTCTTTGAATCAAAAACCATATAAGTTTTGTAAAAATAAAACCTAAAGTTTTTTTGAAACTACCTGCTGATGAACTACCTCTGTTTTGGCTGAGCCATGCTGGGTGAATGTTCCCAGAGTATCTGAGCCACCAGTTTTTAAATGACATGTTTCTCCTCCTGAAAATACTGCTGTAAACTTGGAAAAGCAAAGTGAAATCAGTCAAGCTGGGTTAAAATGTATAATGAGATCAGAACTGGGGGCCAAACTGTGAAATCATCCAGTTAACCTCTGTGGTGATTTTGACGCACTGTGTGTGTGGTTGTGCTTTGTTGTGGTGGTTTGTTTGTTTGTTTGTTTGTTCTTGGTTTTCCTTTTTTTAAATCTGGCAGATTTAGACCCCACTTTTTCATCTTGTGGTGGATATTCCTGTTTGTAGAAAATCTCTAGCAGCATGTTGGCTACAATGACCTGCAGTGAATCTGTCTTTTAAAAGCCTTAATTTGTATTCATTTCCTACGATTATCATGCTGTAAACTCTCCATGCAAGACACCTTTTTTTGATTACATTCACCTTGCTGGTTCACTGAGCAGGATGATAGGAAATTGCACATCAGTCTAGTCATTCAAGGTTGTCGTGGTTTAACCCCAGTCGGCAAC
>NW_009191740.1:0-3743 GCF_000690835.1 Fulmarus glacialis | reverse complement strand
GCAAGCACGCGCTTCCCCCTCCCCTCCGGCGGCGAGGCGCATGCGCACAGACCCGCCCTCCCCCGTTTAGCTCCGGGTTCGAGTCCCGGCCTCGGCGCCGAAGGGCTCGCCCAGCGGGTTTGGAGGGCAAACAGCCGGTCTGCGCAGCCTTCAGTCAGACGGCGAATGAAGTTGAATCCCCCCAAAATTTTACGAGATTTTATATGCAATAACACTTCAGCTATTTTTACATTCTGCCTGTTTTGCAGCTTGCTTTTTCGCTCTTAACATCTTCAACTGATGTCAGGGGAGGAAGTTCCAGGCTTAAAACAGGCGCCACATCTCTGATACCAAATGAAATTGAGGAAGTTAGGAGAAATACCAGCTGCAGGACTGCTGGTACAGCATTTACCATGAAAAACTCATTTCTTGTTTCTGCGTTGCCAAAGTGGGAGTCCAATGCTAACCAGACTGTGGAGGAGGTTTACGGAACAGGTTTTAGCATTAGCAACGACCTTTCCATGCCTTAAGTTGATCTGAATGTGAACATGAAGAAGCAAAAATGCCCCAACCACTTGTATGAGAAAACCAGTACGAATTCAAGTCCCAGCAAGACATAAAACTGCACAGAAACTGAAATACCTATAGGCAGACCTTATTTCACTGAAATCACTAGGCTAATTCATAGAAAAACAATTATGAGTATGTAAGTATAACACTGGGCTATAAGAATATGAAACCAGCTACAAGTCTGTACTGATGGATATAAGGTCTGCGGGAAACCCCAGGCTGGTTAAGTCAGTTTGCACCACATCTTCTCCCAAGACAGGTATGTGGCCTTGTAGGAAGTGTGGTGTGTGGGAGTTTTGGAGGAGAAACGGATGGGGAAGAACCGATGTCATGTTTTGCTGACTGTAAACTTTCAGATGCACCAATTTCTCTCAGGGTTTGTACTGCTAATAGATTAGATTTTTAATAAAGGCTTCTGGAAAATGTATTTACTTTTATTACAGAGAAATTACTTGATGCTGCTGTTAAATTCAGGAATAGCTGAAAATGCAAGTAATTATTTTATATAATTTTCAATAATAATTTCCTTTATTCCCCTAGAACTTGCTTTGTCAGA
Source organism: Fulmarus glacialis (assembly GCF_000690835.1). Lineage (NCBI taxonomy): Eukaryota > Metazoa > Chordata > Aves > Procellariiformes > Procellariidae > Fulmarus > Fulmarus glacialis. The sequence continues at coordinate 2,638 of NW_009191740.1, read as the reverse complement.
TAACTGGAAACCTATGCAGTTTCTTTCGATTGTACAATGTTGCACACTACAAAACAGAGCAGCAGGGGGAGCTTCTGCTCCAGACAAAACAGACCCAGAGACAACACTGGAGAACTCTGGAGGCGATCCAGACTTGGAGAGAAATACGTTAGGGGGGAATAAAGCGAAAGGTAATGAGTGTCCCGCTCAGTTGAAAGGGATCAAGCAAGTGACCAATGCAACAGAGCAAAGATGTAACACATGAAAGACAGGAACGCATAAAAGAGGACAGGGAACCACCATTCTGTCTGACACAATCTCAGTGAACACTTCCAAAGCACCTTATTTTTTGCAGGTCTGAAGAATAAAGAGTTTCACTTTTCATAGATGTGTAGTTTAAAATAATATTTTGGATTCAGCCTACTGACATATGAGGAGTAAAGTCAGACTGTGCAAGGAAACCAGAGCTGGGTTAGCTAAATCCATGTTTCTGATCCCACGGGCAACCACAAAGTAATAGGGCATACAGAGCTGGCCTTTGGCAGTTCGGAGTTTGTTTGGACTTGCATTATTTGGATCTGCCACCAGGTCTTAGGCCTTAAAAATACCAGCTTTTCATGCTTCTTTACCACAGCAGCAATAACCTACCCCTCTGAAAGTAAGCTGTCAAATAACCACAAAATCAGAGACAGGGAGAGAAACTTGTAGAACTGTAAGTAGGTAGGCAAGAGACTCCAGGACAGCAAGAAAAAAAGTAGCTTTATGAGAGAGAAATGTGGAGTGAACTTTGCATTTTATTATTCACATTGCTGCTGACTTATAGAGGGTTTTGTTTGCTTTTACAGATAACCCACAACCTAAACTGCATTAATTAAACATATTTTAAAATTAATCCTTTTGTTTCTCTTGGTTTTGGAGGAATGGCAATAATTAAAACATTGGGAAATAACTTAATAATCAGAGGTTCTTAATATTATAGTAGCGTAAAGGTTTACATTGCTCTAAGTATATCAAGTTGGGAAGAGCATCTGAGCACTAGTATAACTCTGACCCACAAGGAACTATTAAATTGGTATGGCAATAGAAATAAATAGATAATCCTGCATTTTACCAATACAGAGGGGCCAGTAAATGGGATTTTTAAACACAGAGGAAACATGACGTTGCAGTTCAGATTAAGCTGAGCTAGATGTAGGTTGACATGGAAAAGGGAGGTCCCACTGGTCCCCCAGCCCGTTTCCAGCTCTGCTTCATTTCCCCCTCCCTTTTGCCAGCACTAGGGTGCCTGTGGCTGCAGGATGAAACTGCAACTGATGTGGCTGAAAACAAATCGTTATTTTTGCACTGATTTATTTTTTTCACGGGTTAGATTTCAGCCAGGTTGGAACGGAGCACCACTTCAAACAGAAGAGAACTTTGTCACTGAGACTGAGGTGGAAGACAAAACTACCCCTTCTGGCAGCCCACACTTAGAGCAGATGAAATCGGTCCTGAAACTACAGCTTGACACGTAAGTATCATCAGTGAACCACTTTAATTATTAAACCAGGAACCTTGAAAGCTTTTGTAGAAGCTTACATACAAACATGCTCATAGTGATATGCTACAGCTGAGGAGATTGAAAATTATGTATCTCTATTTAATTTTTACACTCTGACCAGCCAGTGAAGTTCATAATAAGTGAGGCTGGATAAACAACATGACACTGACATGTGCAGAACATTCTTTATCAGCTATTTGCTTTTAATTATCTATAATCATCATTTCTCCTGAATGAGAAATCAGTTTCTTAAATTACTTTACTTGTAAAATTTAAGCACATAAAACCACGACAAGTTTTGCTTCTCTTCCTTCCCTCCCCCACGCCCCCCCCCCATTCTGTAAATATACTACTTGTGTATTCACTCTATGAGACATGAAGAGACAGTACATCGTGCGTAGTGGATATAGTGTATGTCCATAGCTCTATACTTGTCTCTATCTTCTCTAGCTTTATCCAGTACAGGGATGTAACTAGAGGGACTTCCTTAAATGTTCTTGATTTCACTTCTCACCCTGAAATCTCAAAATCCTCTTGCTGATTTCTATAGCAGTTCTGTCCTTCCAACAGATTGCTCTGAAGGTCTAGCAATAGCTGTGAGGGACATTCTCGTGGTTCAACACCACCTCAGAGACACACAATTTATGTACCGAACTCTGTACCGCCTTTCACAGACAAGAACATAAAGAGCGGCAATGGATGGCTGTAAGCTCTTCAGAAGGGACAGGCGAGGAAGGAGAGGCGGTGAGGTAGCCCTGTATGTTAGGGAGTGCTTCGATTGTCTAGAGCTCAATGGTAGTGATGATGAGGTCGAGTGCTTGTGGGTAAGGAAGAGGGGGAAGGCCAACAAGGCAGATATCCTGCTGGGAGTCTGGTATAGACCACCCAACCAGGATGAGGAGGCAGACGAAGTATTCTGCCAGAGGCTGGCAGAAGTCTCACAGTCGCTAGCCCTTGTTCTCGTGGCGGACTTCAACTTTCCGGACGTCTGCTGGAAATACAACACGGCAGAGAGGAAACAGTCGAGGAGGTTCCTGGAGTGGATGGAAGATAACTTCCTGACACAGCTGGTAAGTGAGCCTAGCAAGGCAGGTGCCTCGTTTGACCTGCTGTTCACAA
>NW_009191739.1:15133-16825 GCF_000690835.1 Fulmarus glacialis | reverse complement strand
ATCCCAGCCGAAACCAGGACACCTTGTAACTTGTTTGCAGGTTTGTTGAGTCTGTATATTAGTGTTTTCTTCATCATTTTGCTGGTGTCTTTACCATCCAAAAAAAGGGCAAATGTATTTTTCTGTGGCAAGTGAAGCGCTTGGCATGCCAACAAATTTGTAAGTGTTGCAAACCCTGTGTTGATGGCATTCATTACAGGATTGATGACTCTGAATATGGCAGATTAGGCATGAGGATACATATTGGAGAACATTGGGAGACTGATGCGGGCGTATTAGTCTTTTATCGTTTTATGTCATCATTTACGTCTTCACTTTTATGAGGATGGCTCAAGAGTAAAGCTGGAGCAAACAGCAGCCTTGGCTGCTCTGCTATCACACTAGTGTTCATTTCAAATAAATTCAAGATAATCACTTGGGTGTTCTGCTATTGGGCTCCCAATACATTTCATACCTACTATTAGACCTGAGCTGTTGGGAGAGGAAACTCTATTTCTCGAGGTCTACTTAGACGGGGGAGGGAGGAGGGAAGTATATGACTGAAAAAATAGATTTGGCTTCAGTCACTGTTCAGCAGAATTTCCAGGGAAAAGGTGGGGATGGTTGAGTGCAGAAGTGTTGTATTTTTCAAACTGTGGTAAAATTTATGGCCTCAATTCTGGATTTACACTGTATGCAACTTCACCGCCATCCACTGAATAATAAATAGCTTTCCTACAGTGCTGAGGTTTCTAGGGAATGTCACTCATCCAAGTAATAATCAAATTAAATTCTAAGCTTGCAATTCATTATGTTGGTCTCTGACCAAAGTAGGATGCCTGCAAATGCCCTTCTGATAAATTCATTGTAGAAATCACAGAGTTAGGAGGACTTAGAAATACATCCAAGTGTTATTTGAGAATATTTTTAACCATTGATTGAATGTGTGCTGGTTTGGGTTTGTTTACTTTTTTCCCTTTGGGCAAGTACTGCATTTATGTAAATATCAGATACCTGCATGCACAAATCCTGATTGTAATTTATGTATGTAGTTATCTCATTTACGTGTGCATGTAAGAACATACAAACTATGACTAAATGTTCTTCTAGTCAAATACCTTGTCCTTTACAGTGACCAGTAGCCGCCTTCTTCTGATTCGTTTTCCCCCTCCCCCACCTCCTTTCCCTCTGTAACTTCTGGACACTAGTCATTTTGTGGTCTATTGGTTTGATTTACGTTTTTATATTTGACAGGCTTCTGTGAACTTTGTCTTCCATGGCACTTTCTATTACCTTTTAAAAATTACTTATGCTTTTGTCTCCATAACATTCTGTGGCAATATGTTTCAGTTTGGGTCTATAAACCAGTCAGATATACTTGCTAAAAAAATTCCTATTAAGTTTCCTAGTTACTTCTTTTTAATTCCATTTCTCAGTTTATTACATATTCCCATTGTCAAGAAAAACTATTTTTAAACCTAAATTGCATCACATTCTTGTATCCTGGGTGCTACTGCTGTTACTGATCCTACAGAATAGGATAAAATTCTCATAGATATACATGTAAGCATCACACTATTTCTGCCTTCCATGAATTCCCCGGTAGCAGCATATTCGTTAATAAGTGGCACCATATTTGTTACTAAATGGATGTTTGTAATAACAGGTCTTGAGTAGGCTATAGCTCATGCTCCTATGCTGAATAATTACCTA
>NW_009191739.1:0-15102 GCF_000690835.1 Fulmarus glacialis | reverse complement strand
GGGAAAGAGGCTAAGGTTCATCTAGGACAATTTACTTTTGCTGTTAATTGCTTATACATTTGCTAGTCTCATTTACTGTTTAATTTATGAAAAGGACTGAAATGATAGCAGTCCTGTAGCATGTTCTGATTATTTATGTAGCTGGGCTAGAAAGTGCAACGTTCCACACAGATTCTAATAAATCACACATGTGAATCCCTTTCCTCCATTTTTCAAATATGTGACTGTCGCATTTGTGATATGTGCCAAACAGGAAGCAAATCTGAAGGCATGCCTATGTGTTCATCTACAAAATATAGCTTAGATAAATCATTTACAAATATTCTTAATGAGTCTGGAGGGCAAGGTGCACAAATTGGTGCTTTTGAGAAACCTGAACACGATCCTTTGCTCAGCTTGCACTTGTAACTGTGTGGATCTGACAACACTTTTAAAATCTGAGTATTGTTAGCATCGCTTTTCCTTGAATCAACAAAATCATACACTGAGCTTTTCACCATTCTACTGGTCTGGTGTGAAACATGCTTGTTTCTCTGGGACCAGAGCCAGCTGGGTCTTTACTGAATTGTACCCAGGAATGGGGGTAGACCTTGCAATTTTGCCATACCCAGAAGTCCAACAAGGACTGAGAGTTTAGGACTTGGTCTTAACCCTGCCAGTCTATTTTCTTCATAAACTCGCAAAATTCTTGAGAAGGAAATGAGTTCATTGGAATACAATGCCTTGTTTGAGATTTCCAGGTCAATTAGTTTTTCATCCTCCCCACTTATGAATGATCAGTAGTAGCTATATGCCTAGCTCCTTGAGACACCTCAGAAAATCCTGTCTTTGACTGTCAGACCCAGGTTCTCCAGTGTGCTGAGAATATAACGTACGGCCTGAAAGGAGTGGAAATGATCCCCCAAAATTTATACACAAAAAAATGATATTCTGATGGATAAATTAGGATAATAAAGAGATAGCATGATCTTACTCTGTTGTAGAGCCAATGAGAGTCGTGCTGGATGTAAGACAGAACCTGGTTCTCAGTGTGTTCAGGCTCTGCAGCATTGTTTTCAGCATTGAGGACCAGAATTAGGACAGTCCTAATAATTTGGTGATAGACTTAATTTCATGTCAGTTGTCACCGAGTAATAATGTGCACTTTGACCTGAAAGGCACAGGAGTCTCAATGGTTTTTTTGGATTTGTAGGTCCACAGGTTCACTTAGGAACAGACACTGCTAGTAAGCTTGGCTTAAACCCATTGCTTAAGAAGCTTTATTTCAAATCCAGAAAGTATAGAGAGGTTACTTTTATTTATCATTTTCAAATTTTCATATAAAAAATTATGTACATGCAAGCATTTAGAAAACAGTAGCGCTTCATATGAATCCACATGTGAACAAAGCTTTTTTATGCCAAAGAAAGTGTTCGCTATTTGTAATTTGGTACTATTCTTCATTGTTTGTTTTTCTAACTGTCAGAAAATGAGCAGATGAAACAGAAACACTGCCCTGTGTCTCAAACACAAATTAAACAAACTGCAAACATCCCACAGCCTGAGAACTAAACAATGAATTACAGAAGGTGTGAACATACCTTCTTCAAATAAGAAATGCATTGGTTTTTTTTAAACAGGGAAAATAATTGTAGCTATCAGACAATTGCGCTTCTATCCTTATTCTGAGTATTTTTTTCAGCATGGTACTACATCACCTGAATCTTTCCCAACATTTGCTACTGCTTATTGTTACTGAGCACATCTGAGACCGAGTTAGAGACTGAAATCACAGTGATCCATAGAGTATTTAGATACATGAGGACCAATAATATCTGAGGAATTTACTGCAGAGATATATCTGTACATCTGTGTGTAAGAAACTTCCAAGACTATTCTCTAAGTTTTCCGTAAGTTTTGCCTAGTGAGCATGTTGAATGGAATGAGGGTTACATAACACCTAGGTTAGCCTCTTAAAGGCCATTTTTGTCACAACCTGCAAGATTTCTAAAAGATCATTTTCATTAACAGAAGTTAAAGAGCTGTGACGCTGCGTTTCTGGACCTGCAGAACAAACTATATTCTTGTTACTAAACTGAGTATCTCCAGGAAAAGTGTATGATTTCTTGTACTTACAGAAATGCTTAACCCTCATCATCTATCAATAAGTTAATTAAAATAGTAGCAGATTGATTTTTGCGGTCACTCATAAAGCTTAGAGATTTCCAATTGTGCGTGCTTCAGTGCACTAAGAAACAAAATGAAATTATCAAAGGTTTTCTCAAAAAAAAGGGCTTAGATTTTATTTCAAAAAGCTGGGGAAGCTTGATAAAGCCCCTGTGGTTACAGAGAGGCTCAGAGAAGTTCCAAACTGTAATCCAGAAATTTCAGCATTTATTAAAAAAAAAAAAAAGCAGAAGAGTGGGAAATAGTTTGCTCAGACTTTGCTGAAAAAGACCAAGAAAGATGCTGAGGTGAGATGAGAGATCTTCACAAGTATTATGAGGTTGGTGGAAGCTTTGACTTGGAAGGTTTATAGGGTTTGCCCTATTACAGGGTCTGTTACAGTAATCTAAGTAAAACACACATGCATTCAATTGAAGTTTCCTGGTATAATGTGCCATGGAAAACATAAGCCAGCAATATTCATAAATGTACATACTCTAAACTTCTCCTGGTAGCATGTTCATTTTTTACATTGGTAAAAGCCCCTGCTCACTAACTTTCTCAATAAAAAACTTAGTGACTTTTACACACATTTGCACTTATTGTAGCTCAGTGATTAGACTGGTCTCAGGGACGTTCCTCATTGCAGAATTTGACTCTACCTACTTGGGTTGGCACTCTCCTGGACTGTCTAAAAAATCAAGTCAGGGTTCTGAGGGAATCTCTGAAGTACGTATTAGTATACTAGTGTTTTATATTGAAAAAGGTCTGTACAGTAGGCTGTATATATATCTAGAGACAGAATTAAATGGGCTTTGTCATTTCCAGGTTGCAGTAATGACTTTTTCAGTAGGGTGGGCTGTACAGCTCTCCCAGTGGCACAACGGGGCTATTGAACACCTCCTTTCTCCTATGCCTAGTCTTACTCTCCGTACACAGATTTGCAGGCAGATTTTAGACTTCATACTTCCCAGGAAAATGAAATTTACTGCACTTGAAGAGAAGAGATGGTACTTCCTTGATACACAGGTGCTCCCTGTGTATTAAACCTGCACAAATGATTCTCTTCTTGCTCCTGAGATAGTATGGCTAAAGGGTCAGATGGGAGTAGGCTGTCACTCCCAAAAAAATTATGTAGTCTGACCACAGCTATGTTTTTTCCCCATGCTTCCTCAAGAGAAAACAAATATGTTTCTTGGGTGTATGTTCCAAGCTGGTCATATGCAGTATCACAAAGTATATGATGCAGAATGGGCTATAAAGTAAATCTGGATATGGGTTGTAAACATCAAAACAATTTATCTCACCAATAGTACAAAGAATTCTTGGTGTTCAAAAGGCCATCGTTACAAAAAAAGTCAGTCAAAGAGCACATCCCACTTCAGAGGAACTATTCTGTTCAATAGCAAACATGACAGCCTTGACTTATTCCACAAAGAGCTACTTTGATTTCAACAGATCTATGTGGTGAAACTTAACTTCTGAGGAAGGTAGCATTTATTCCATTAGATTCTTCATGATATAAAATACACTTTTAACTCTTCTCTAGGCTCAGAATTATAGTATCAATGTAATTACCCTTCCTTAAAAAAGCAAAACTGTGATTTCCAAAGTTCAGCTATTACTGTTCCCTTTTGCATACTAAGTTTTAGCTCCATATATTTAAGAGTTGGTACTGCAAACCCTTCATTGTGGCACAGAAAAGCAGAAATTGATAATTTAGTGCTATTGAAATAATTGATTTATGTCTCTTTCGATATTATTGTAGCATTAGAAATCTTAGAATAAGATGTAAGAGTGAAAGTATATGAGTCATATTTTAATCTGTATGAGTTTCAAGCCTCAAAAATCTCCTCATAAATAGTCATTATTTCAGGGAAAAAATGATGCAGTTTATTCCACCAGCATAATCATTTCCCAAACACTCCTCCACTGGTGGAACAGGATAAATATCTGAAAATATGTGTGTGTGTCTTTTCCTTCCAGGGATGCAAACATGTCATCAACTGTATTATTCACTGGAGAAGGCCCGTTTGTCAACATCACCAAAGCAGCTAACCACAGCCTAATATTTACAAAAAGGTGGGTAGAGTGAGGTTTCTTCCTCATACAAAGGATAACTTAAAGTATGGTGGTGATCATTTATACACTAATTTCTAGCTCAAGTTTATCTGAGAGGTAACATGATTCTGTATGAGGTCTGGACTATAAACATATCTAGGTTTTACTCTCTATAGTAGACTCTATACAGTCTATTGCTGAATTCTGTGTAACATTGAACAACTCACTCTTCCCCCTCCCATTCTTGTCCATCTGCTTACGACATTTTTAACTAGTATTCAGTACAATCTTAAGTGAAGTCTTTATACATTTATTGTGGAAATGATAAATATTGCTATTTTTACAAAACATTTGTCATCTAGATATCTCTAAATTATGAATATATAATATAGTAGAAGAATTAAAAAGGAGTGACATTCACCCATGATTATATAGTAGTTACCACACCAGGTTCTCTCTGTAATCATTAGAGAAAAATAAGCACTACAAATTGTGATCCATCAAGGCATCTCTTGAAATATGATGAGTCACACTCTATAATCCATTGACTTTACTGATACAGATTTAGGACTAAGTGTGGATTGCTAAGGTAAGCAATTCACAGACAGGTATCTATATTTAGACAAATTAGTCCCACTCAAAAATGATTTCTGGATTTGTCTCCACATCTCATAGAAGTGAATCATTAGATGAGATGATCCTTGGAATACATTAGATTATATTCTAATCTTTCTCAATCTAAACAACAGCTGAAGTGATTCTGAAGGGTCCTACAAACAGGTAGAGTTTCTTCTAGATTAAATGAAAATGTAACGTCAGCACAGGATTATATTCTCAGGAAGTTCTGAGATTTACAGTACACCTCCAAAAGGAGAAAGGCTTGTCATCATTGGATAAAAAAAATATATATAATGACTTCAATTACTGTCTTTCTGCTTATAAGAGGGCTTATTATACACATTTCCCTGGAATCCTAGCAAAAGCACTGAGGCAGAAAATTACTGTCTAATTGCTAAAATGCTGAAACCATGCTGAAACCAGGGCAAGAGTCCATGTTCTTTCAGGTTTCCTTTATAAACATACCACATAGTAACAAAGCAGGAGAGAATTCTTAATTTGCTATGCTGTACTTTATCTACAGTAAAAAAAAAATTTTAAAAAGATACATTTTATGTTCTAATTATACTCTGTTAATCCCAAATATTTATCATTCTCACTGGTGGTGAAAGTATCTTAAACTAATGGAATATCATTGCAAGCTATTTTTCTTTTTTTCTTGAGTGGATGTCTAAACCAGCATTGCCACAAGAGATCTTAAAGAGCAGTAATGATTTAAAGATGTCTTCTGTTAATGTCTATTAAACACTAAAAAGTGATTAATGCAGGAGGAAATGGAGTAAGTTCATTCATTTTAGTTGTATTTCTGTTGCAGAAATAGGTATCTTCTACCATGTTTCATCTGGACAGCTGATAGGAATTGTTTTACAGGGTGACACCATTACAGATTTGCACACTTTTTTTGTACATGTAATGAATGATAGAAAAATCACACAGATTTGATAATTTAAAAAACCAAATTCATTAACTGGTAATCAAATTATAAAACATATTTCTCACATTGTCTTTGGTCTTTATTCAAGCGTAACTACCACTGAAGCAAATGAGGGCACATACAATAGGACTTGAAAGCTGTGGTGGCAGAGACAGCAAAACTGTTCTCTGATGCACTTAGGTAATGTATTTCTTGGCAGGATAGTTTTATAACAGGGCAAAATCCTGCCTTGAAGATATATGTGAGCAGATTCCACAGGCATAATTGCTTTTGCCAGTCCTAAGTGAAGATCATACTCACAGATGTCCCAACTACTCCAGATTTCTGCCTGGCATTCTGCTTCATAGTTGACACTCAGAGGGGCACATAGGATGGGTATTCAGCACATGCAATGCCTCTGTTGCCTTTTGGACTCTCCTGTGCTGACCAAGAGGCAGCTGAGGACTGGTGAATTGAAGTGCAGGCAAGGAAGTGGTTTTCACATTGTGAGATAGCTTCAGAAAGAAGAAAAAACAGAGGCCCATGAAGTAATTTCTACTAAAGCAATCAGTAGGTACTCGTGGTGGGACAAAGACCCTCCTTACATGTGACTGCTTCAATACAAAAAATAGGGACAAATCTGACATGTTGGATGCATCTACTTAAGAGAAAGCATAGGACCGGATAAAAGAGCTAATATGCAGTAGCACTGACCACCCTTTTAAAGCCTATGGAGGGAGCTTGGTCAAGAGTATTTAGTTGCTATGAAGTTTATGCAGAAGATGGTACTGGTTTCCTGTGGGTTTATGCATTTCTGGTTGTCCTCCTTGATGTTTGTCTCACTACCAAGGGACACCCTTATGAAGTCAATACAGATTTGAATACAAATTGCAGAATTTGGTTTCCACTTTAAATTACAGCTTTAAAATTATGCATCTATCTTGAAGTGGAAAATGGCTATGTGAGACTATTCAGGGCTGAGGCATATCTCATTCTTACCCCCTCTGTAGTGAAGATTTAATTAGGGAGGTGGGGGGTGGTCACACTCTCACTTGTCCTTCTTGCACCACTATGCCATTGAGAAAATGCTGGGTCACATCATGCATTATTTCCCTCACAATAGATATCAAATTTTAGAGCAAACATAGTGAGGGATACATAATACCATATCACGTTTAAAGTATCCTTCCTTTTTCCTATTTAAAAATCATGTGGAGATGCATACTGTAAACTAGCCATTGGCAGACTTTTTTTTTTTCTCTGATATATTTCTGTGTGTATCAGATTTAAATTGCTAGCACACATACTGTCCCAAGTGTTCAGATTCATTACAGGCTATGAAGATAATCTTAAAACCTCTGGGTATTAGAAATGCTTGAGTAGTTTTGATCTGTGGTCTTGTGCTCTTCAGATTCTAGTTTTATATCTCTGCTAAATAATTTCTAACCCTGTATATGCAGCTATATATTTTACAGTGCATTATAAGCTTAGTAAAAAGATACAGTGATATCACACTAACCTCTTCAATTCTTTGGTCACACTGATCTCTAGTGGTAAGGTATTGAAAACATCTGAAAAGGTAGATAAAATACTATGTGCAGTTACAATTCTATTGAGAATCTGTCACAGACAGATGAATTATTTCCCTAAAACACAAGGGGACTCTACTTTTATTTTCATAACATACACCAATTAAGTGTCCATTGAAGAGGAATACGTACATTTAATATTATATATAATATAATGTTGTGTATTTATAATTAAAATATAATTAAAACATGTAGGACAAAACATGTAGGACAAAGTAATATATTAAACTAAACAGTTTGATACTGATAAACTAATGTACTTATATATAAAAGTATATATATGCTTATATACATTTTTATAGATATGTATGTGTGTATGTATGTATATTTGACAGTCATTTAGTGTTACCTGGTGTGCAGATACTTGTGATTTAATTGCACTTTCATTCTAGAGAACACTGTTTAAACAACCTGGTGGTTCATCTGCAATGTAACATTAAACGTAAGTACATATACCCTAGGAATATCTCACACAGAAATCAAACTGTTCAGTCCATAAAGCCTAATGTTTATAGTTTGAATTGAAAGGTTAGGGAATGGACTATAAAAGCTATACTTGTAATGATATAAACACAGGAAAATTTACAGTCTTCACTTGTTTTCAGAGTTAAGTATACACTAGAGATGGGTCTATACTGAAAACACACATATAAAAAAATGCAGAAGGTGTGAGGAAAGAACACATCTAAATCTAAGTTATAAAGTTGCATCTTGATTTCAGCTATAAAACACCAAACTTTTTTCCATGGTAACAGTATTTTTGAATAGCAGTTCAGATACTACAAAGCCTGTTTTTCCAAGAATATTAGCTAGTCTAATAAAACATGGTATACCCCCCTAAAAATCTACAAATCTTTATTTTTTAATTTATTTATTTATTTATTTTAGCTTGTGGAAAACACATGGTAACTCAGAACAGTGGAACAAGGATTGTAGGTGGAAGTGATGCCAGAAGAGAAGCTTGGCCTTGGATAGTTTCACTCCATTTTAATTCCAGACCTGTTTGTGGAGCTTCCCTTGTCAGTGATGAATGGCTGGTGACAGCAGCACACTGTGTATATGGGTAATGTTCGTTGCACTCAGAAGCTAACACATTCTGATACTCCCACAACATGCAAGCATCCAAATGGTGGATAGTCATCAGTAAAGCTGGGTTGAAGTATGACCTGAGCCATCGATCAATCCTGTATAGAGCAAAACACACTTTCAAAGGATCATACTGAAATCACTGGGGAGTGGCACTTTTTAGAGCGTTTCTAGATGTTTACTTCAGAATGAAATTAATACAAATTCACAAGTAACTCTTTCTCTCCACTGACTTCAGGGCATCTTTCCAAGTAGCTGAGATGGCCATAAGACATCCACGCCATGTCTTTTCTTTTTGATTTTAATGATGATGATGAAACACTTGTTCTATGTGCAGGTTTACTAAGGAGGCATCAGATTATGAGTAATTTGTGACACTGATATAAAAAATTAACAACTAGCTCACTGTTTAATTACTGTGTTTTGAATCACTTGTGGGCTCAGCTAAAGGCTCCTTTACTTTCTGGTAAAGGCTCAGTCCTTACTTTAAGGCAGAGAATCATGGAAACTAAGGAGCGTTTTCTGAACAATGAAGAATTGCACTTTAAATATATGGTATTAATACCGAGTATTTGCACTTAACCCATAATTAATGTGGGCCTTCATTAATTAGTTGAATCTCTGCCAGTGGTATAAAGAATGACATCATACCTCATAAAGGTAAACTCAGTGTTGCCTGTTTCTCCTGTATATTATCAGAGATTGATCAAGACTTACTGTGCATCATTGGAATGAATCTTGATTTAGGTGCACTGATTAAGCAATATTGGATATCCTCTAGATGGTGTTATTTGTACCATTCAAAGTGGTGCATGTTTAAATATTTTCTAGGGTTTGCTTCCATAACATCTATAATAAAAACAAGTGCTGTAGAAGACACCTAGAAACTGGAATGGCAAAACAAGAAACATTAATATTCAAAATTACAGTAGAGCTTTCATTATAAATAGCTAAGTAGTAAGGCAGTGGAGACTATGCCAATACATTAATGCTGCCTCATTGTATGACAGGAGCTATATTCCACACAAAGACACTGAAATGAGAAGGATAAAGCCCTCCTAGTTTTCACACAGTAAATCCACACCTGTCTTGGTATTTCCTTTTCACCTAAATCACCTTTCTGTTTTCACTTATATCTCATTTTATCATCTTGACTTTGCTGGTATTTTCCTAAGTGGGAGCTTGCAGCTTCACACCTTAATTCTGAACATTTAACTCAGAATCATAGAATCATAGAACAGTTTGGATTGGAAGGAACCTTTGAAGGTCACCTAGTCCAACCCCCCTGCCATGGGCAGGCACATCTTCAACTAGATCAGGTTGCTCAGAGCTCCGTCCAACCTGACCTTGAATGTTTCCAGGGATGGGGCATCTACCACCTCTCTGGGCAACCTGTTCCAATGTTTCACCACTTAAACACTCCCAGTTTAGAACAAGATAACCTCTTGATGTTAAAGCAATGGATCAGCAGAAACCAACAATCAGGCTGAAAACATATTTTTGAAACTATGAACTGGTTGATTAAAAAATAGCAAATAATTAAGTTCTCTAACTTAAATACAGCCTCAAACCAGCATGCGTAGCTCAGCAAAAAATGCAGATTATGTCATATTTAGCATATCTTTTTCGATTTAGATTAAAAAATTAAGAGACCAATTTTCTGAGTCTATGAGCTGCAGCATTTCCAATGACACTTTAGACCTATTATTCTTTAGATATTCCATAATAATTTTCTAACTGGCGCTGATATTAATTGCCTGGTGGGCAGTCAACAGTATTCTTCACAGTGTTGAAAAAAACATAGTAATTTAGTTAATGTATTTTCCTCCTCTGCACTACTGTCTGATTAATTCTTTATAAATAATGCATTATAAGCTTAACATAAAAAATCAAAAAATCACGTTTCTACAGTGTGGATGTTTAAGATAGTATTACTACCACAAAATTGTAAGCACATCCGCTACATTCTATTTATTTTGACAAAATCTGCAAATGCTATGAATTACCATGAGATTAAAGATTAGCATTTTACCTAACATATTTTTCAAAACTTTCATTAATCATTCATAATTTTGAATATTCCTTGCAACTTCTAGGAGGCAATTAAAACCATCTCAATGGAAAGCAGTTCTTGGCTTGTATGACCAATCAGATACGACACAGCCTTCAACAGTAGCTCGAAATATCGATCAAATAGTTATAAATCCTCATTACATGAAGCGTACAAAAGATAGTGATATTGCCCTCATGCACCTTCAATACAAAGTGCAATACACAGGTGAGTTGTTATTTTCCCATAAAACAGATTTACTCTATTATGCAAAACTCTAACTGTGCTAAGCATATGAGGGTGATGGGGTGGCTGTACATTTTTTACAACTTAATCATTCTGGAGTCAGTCCAGTACTTCCTGGATATCTTGCCCAGAAAGTGGGTTTGAATTAATGAATATTTTCTTATGTGACTTCATAAAAACCTGAATACAGGGAAGAGGTTGAAATTGATTGCTTGTTTCTCGTTCACAGATTACATACAACCTATCTGCTTACCAGAAAAAAATCAACAGTTTTTACCGGGAATTAACTGCTCCATTGCTGGCTGGGGTAGTATTATGAACGAAGGTGGGTCATCTGCTTGGAAAATTATGACAGGCATGAAGCTGTGAGAGAAAGCTTGCTCCTGATTCCACAGGGGTTGCTAAGGTTGAATAGTTTAGAGAGGTACTCCTGCGTATGAAACTTTGGGAACTATCCCCCTCCGCTGTTCCTTCTCTAAAGCAAAGTAATGGAGTAATAACATATTTATTAGAAAAAATATACATATCTAAGATCATTAAATTATGCAAAAACCTTATTGCATGCCCTTAGAAGTTATGATGACTACTTTTCTCAGTATGAAATATATACATCTTATTTCCAGATATTGGGTAGGGGAGGAGGAAGATTAGTCTTCCTGAAAAAGTGCAAATTATTTTCCCCAGAAGTCAAGCATACTGACTGTGGTGTGAAATGTATGTTCTGTTTGTATACCACATGCTCCAGATTTGGAGTCTCTGTGAAATAATAAACATGCCATTTCACTTCCACAGTTGCTTGTACGTATTTGCTTCTACATTTTCAGAGTAAAATTGCATTTAAAATTTTGGGTAGGAACTAGTAACAGAAATTTTTATAAAAACTTGAACTAGTCAATCAAAGTTACACAATGAATAGTGAGGAAACATTGGACAATCCAAGCTCCCAAGACCTTAATTATCCCTTAGATCTCCCCACAGTGAGTTCATAGTCATTGATTTTAGTAATCTTGATTTAATTACAACCAAATTCAGTCCCATTACACAAATGAAAGACAGGATTCAGTTAATGAGCACCAATTAATAAGTGACTGTGTTACAGGGGTATAAGCCTGAATGATACAGTGGTGAGGCAGAGCTTCCTGCTGCTCGGTACATGCTGGAACAGGAACAAAACCATCAGTGTTCCGAGCGGGATGTACATATTTATTACAGCGGGTAAACGTACTTTGTATTTTCATCAGGTCCCACTTCAGATATATTGCAAGAAGCAGAGGTCCCTCTCATTTCAAATGAAAAATGCCAACAATGGATGCCAGAATATAGTATTACTGAGAATATGATCTGTGCGGGATATGACATAGGAGGAGTAGATTCCTGTCAGGTAAATACAAGCGACTCATTTCCACTGCCAGCATACTCCACAACTAATTACTGAATAAAATGCTCCCCGATTCTCCAATCATTAAAACCAGGACAATCACTGCCCATGAATGTAACTTCTACTCACAGTATTTTGCCCATTTAATACTTTATCAGTATACAAGTTGAAAAGATAAAAATCTATTTTGTATCATATTGACATAAACAACTGTGGAGGGAGATAAATATGAGGACTGGAAATTTTCTGCACTAAGCTTTGAATAATTACTGCTGAGTAATTCCATGAAGGAAAGAGGGACATGCTTAGGGAAAAGCAGAGTACAGAGAAATAAATATCAAATAGATTGAAGTCTCAGAAATGCTTCATGCAGAGAAAGAGAGCGAGCAGTGATGCTTTTCCCCAGAATCTGTAGACTCTCGAGACCTTTTGTAAGTGGATGCCACAGTATTTTGGAGAGGCTGCTTGATCTCCTATGTTGCTTCCTGGGGATCTAGTTTTTATCCATTCCAGCTCTGTTTATAACACACTGCTTCTCTTTGAGGACATAGTCAGAATTGGCTGTCACATATTTTTCTTCCAGCAATATGGAGTCTATGGCATAGAGACTGGCTGGTTCTCCTCAAGTCTGATGAGGAGCACTCTCATGTAATTGCTCTTGCCCTGCCCTCACAACCTAAGCCTTCATCAGGTGCAGTGACTTTGGCTAGTTTAGTCTAGAAGGAGGAGTGTGTGCAAGCCTAATTTCACTTGCCATTCCTTCAGCCTCTGTGGCTCTTTCCTCTTTCCTAAAAAGGAACCTTCTGAACCTCATACTGAAAAAAAGTGGTGTAGCACCATAGTCTGATACAGAGTACAAGCGACCAGCGCTGTGATCAATGACCATTCAACCATGAGCAAAGACAAACAAGCAAGTCCTGATAGTGCTTCAGCCTTTAGGCTGCTGTCAGAGCCTTTGAACTTTTGCGGATGCCCTAGAGTTAAGGGTAGAAGTATTTTAAAGGCCGAGTCCTTGCAGAACTCTCCCCTAAAGCTCCATTCGCAGGACCATGAGAAGACAAAAATAATAATCGTTCAGCTAACTCAATAGACAATGAAAAATAGTCATCGTCTTCTTTCTCATCAAAACAAGACACTCATGGCTGACTCATCCCTCACTCAGGCTGTGGGATTAATCAAATTTGGTCTCCCACGCTCTATTGCAATGCTACATCTGCTAAACTATTGAGAAGGACGTGTGAGAAAAGGACACCTCCTCTTCTGGCAATCTTGCCATCTTTTTCTCTACACTTGAAATTGCAGAAACTCTGGGGTGACTGAAAATAGAACTGCATTTTGGCTGAATAGATTCAACTAAAAAATAACCCTACACATTTACCCAGGCTTTGTGAAAGATAAAGGGCTAAACGTAAAAGGAATAAGCAAAAAAAATCATTTGAAACTCAGTCCTGTAGTGAAAGAGTGATAAGAGCTTAAAATCACATCCTTTAAAAAAAAAAGAAAAAAAGGAAATGGATTATCTCAAGAATTTTTCCACACAGAAGAATTCATATTGATCTCACTTCTGGTGCCCAAGACATATAGGGATACAATGTCTATGATTAAGGATTAACATGAACAAAACATCATAAACAGGCTCTGCTTCAGAGTTGACACTGTTCCCTTTTAACTATTGAATTTCATATTGCAGGGAGATTCAGGTGGCCCTCTGACATTTGAAGATGGTAACAAGTGGTTTTTGGTTGGTGTAACATCATTTGGCTATGGGTGTGCACTTCCCAAACGACCAGGAGTGTATGTTCGAGTCACCATGTTTGCGGACTGGATCAAAAAAATCATCTATTAGCTTCATATTTTTTAATGATAGAAATAGAATTTAAAAGTAAGCTTTGAAAGTAAGCCATTGTATAATGATGTAAACCAGACTGGCATTCCAATCTCACAGTTAGAGAAACTGAATAAATATTTAAATTTTGTGGAGGAAAATATTAATAATTGAGAACTCCATTACCAATTGAGAGCAAGATTTCAAAATAGATGCTGTGGTTTTGTTAATAAATAGTTTTATCATTTTGATTTTTCTTTTATACGAGACCATGGGGAAACAGTTTCTTTGAACACCTGTGGATTAAATGCATAGTGGAGAGCTTTACAAAGCATGGGCAGTAAAAAAAAAAAAGTTTGCAAATTGCAAATACTTTATTGAAAAATCATCTAAATTATTAATTTCAGGCCAAACATTACCTGTTCTTATATTTTTGCACTGTATTTTTCAACATGCATTTTCATTTCAATGCATAGTCAACTCTTCTCAGTAATCTCACCACATATCAAAATGAAGGTATATGTTATCTGTTTAAACTGGGCTCATGGGAGTTCTTCTGTCTTGTCTATTACAAAAAGCTCTGGAATGAGGTTTATGGATTGTACATAAAGGCTGATCATGTATCATGCTGCTTTCTAATGAATAAACTGAATGTAATTACACACTGAATTGTGTAATTCCTTTGGAATTAATAGAGTTAAATAAGGATTGAATATAGCTTTTTAGTTTTCTTTTTAGGCAAGTGTTTTGGCAATTATTCAAGCAATTATAGATAGGTGCTTGTGCACACCCAAGCACAGACTTACAATACTGCAACTTCCTCTCATAAAAAGTAATGTTTTTTAAAAACATCTGACAATAATGAGTATCAGCTATTCCTGGTGAATAAAAAGTAATAGGGTTCCTTTGATATATTTCATGCTTTTTCTGTACTGGTGACTTTTAATATTGATTTTGTGCTTTGTACAAAAACTATCATGATAGCCCATTACAGCATTCTGAAAGAATATGAAGAAAAAAAGGGTTTTTTACCTTTTTGAGCTCTTTTCTAAATAAGTTTCTATTAAAATATAATTATCTACTTGTTGAAATGCCTTAAATTCAGTGGTGTCTTAATGTTAGTGTAATATGATGCATTTCCTTTATTTCTGTTTTCAGCCTAGTGTAGGAATTTAATATATTTTTAATATA
>NW_009191738.1:0-6181 GCF_000690835.1 Fulmarus glacialis | reverse complement strand
ATTCTATGATTCTATGATTCTATTTTAATGTTTCTGTTTCATTAGAGGGGAAAAAAAGATTTGGGTTTTTTTGGTGGAAGAATAAGATTTTAATTGTATTAGCAAAAAAGCCAGAATCTTGGTTCTTGAATAAGCAAGGGCAATTATTCAAAATATTTGCATATAATAAGAAGCATATTCATGTCAAGGGGGAAATAAGCCATCAGCTTACCTTTCCCTATAATAATGTAATTATTTTTTTCCAGATCCAACATTCTACTGAAAGATATATGACTGACAGATGAAAAAAGAGCTACCAATGCTCTGTGTTTCTTTTTCTCCAAAAGGAATAAAAAATTGATGTGAACCCATTGGCTAAAATGAGATTGGCCATTTATAGAACAATTTTTTATGAGCGTAGAGTTTCTGTTTCCTTTTGTTAAACTTGATTAAAAAACTAAGCCTTCTCTAAGTTGCATTTAATGGTGATTTCTTTCAAATTAGTGAGATTATCAGCAGCAAATTTCATTGATTCCTTCTAGTCATTAGGTTTAGGCCTGATGAGCGCAGAGGAAACTTTTACTCACCTGCAGAGGCTTTGCAGGAACTTTTGGTTCTGTTTATTCCTTTTTCTGAACACAAAAAGGCTTTCATCGATTTTTTAACTCAGTGTACCACAATTTAGATGCCTGAGTAAGGGCAATGGAGCCACGCTACGCCCTGCTGTGACAGTTGTGCAGTCCTGGCTCCTGGATGCACAGCTTGGCCATCTCCCAGCTGCACACAATGACAAAATCTGATGTGTTTCATTCCCTGGATTCCTCTGGGAGGACATGCCAACATAGGCATAGGGAGAACCCGGGTGGGCTAGTTTGGATGATCAGGGGACCAGGACTACCCAAGCTGCAGTGTAGACATAGCCATGGTGCCCACATAACTGCCCTCTTGCTTACACTATCTGAGTCCTAGCACCACTGAAGCACTGACACATGGCTCCAGGCAAGAAGGTGGTGTGCATCCTTGCCATCCTGAAACACCATCTAGTAACACCTGTCAGCATAAACATGACCTCAGGAGGAAGTTCCTGTGGGCACAATCTTCTCCCTGTGACTTCATACCTCAAAAAAGCCACAGGATCAGGTCTGAAAACTTTGTTTATGTTGCTTATTGTGGAGCCCAAACGTTCAGCACTTGCCAGGAATGCTCTCTGCAAACAGCTCTCGAGCCTTCACATTGTGACTTTCTGAACTTTCTTCTGTATTTCCCTTAATTTTTCTTTGAAGTGCAATTTACTTCACAGGCAGCAGTGGGAAGCTGAGAATTCATGATTCCCACAGATTTAATGTTAGTTTGCTTGGGAAAAGGATGGAGCAACAAATTGCCTAAAAACTAAATAAGCACTTTCAGACTAATAAATATTAATAGCAAAGCTTTGCACTTTTAGAGCAGCTTCCATCTGGAGGCCTTGCCTGGCTTCATAAATATTAACAATCCAGTTCCATCAAAATCTATCAGAATATTTCCACTGGGAGTCTATGAAAATGGGTCTTAGTGTTGGTTTTTTTTGGTGATTATTATTTTTTACCCCTTCTTCTGACTCATAGCAATCCGTTCCTCCTTGGATCTTGTCAGGCATTGGAGCATGTGCTCTGAACAGGCTTCTGTCTGAACATCTCGCCTTGATTTGCGAGTTTAATTAGCCCTGAAATGATTCTTTTTTCAAGAGGTGGTAACTCCCTATGTGTTTGTTTTACCTCTCCCCTACAAGCACGAGGGAGAGCTGGTCGGAAAAGTGTTATCATCAGGAACAAGCATATCAGCCCCATCTGGAAGTGCAGGCTATTCCCGAAAGGAGGATCCAAAGCCCTTCTTCTCTTATTTCCTGAACCCCCCTACCTGTTAACTTTCCCTGCTGCCAGTGGTCCCCTGTGCTACTGAAGGGCTCTGACCAGAAGCAGCATTAACATGAACACGAATCAGATCTTCATTAAAAGAGTGCTCAAAATCAGAAGGTAGAAGGTGATGTAACACCTTGAAAGGAATCATATCTGTCAAAATTGTAGATTTTTTTTTTTTTTTTTTTTTGCTTGACTTTGCCTGACGGCAGCAATTCTGTGAAGAGTCAAAACCCTGCACTGCAAGTTGGCTGGATGTGCACCTCTGGGGGAGTCACAAGATCCTGGATAGTTTGAAGGCATCAACAGAGGCAGAACTGCTGCTTCCCATGACACAAGGTGACATTTGAGTAGTGAAGGCAGCAGGAGCCCAAAGCTGCCACCTCACATAGAAGCCAAATTTGGTCAGTCAAACAACATTTGTTTTCCCATTAGGGTACTTTTTTGTTTGCTCATGCAGGTTATTTGCTTTGTTTACTCTCTCTTGCCTTTTTTCTTGCTTCCTTAAATATTAATTCATTGAATAATTTCTCTCAGGGTATCCACAATGCCAAAAGAAAGACTAGCATAACTCTGTGGCGAGGGAATTTTCTGCAGTCTCGTTTACTGTTGATGAAGGGTTTGCTTTGTTTTCTTTTCACGGATGCAACCACTGCTCTAGACTGTGACACACTGCTGGACTTTTCCAGTTTTGCAGTTTCCAATGGAAAGTATCTGGCTTTAAAATATGTTTTAAAAGACTTTTTTTAGTATTTATTTTAAACAATTTGTTCTTTTCACGCTTGATTTACTTTATAGAAAAATAAATATTTGAGACTGGATGTTAGCAGGAAAGATTGTTTTCCTTTCTCCCACTTCCCTCATCTCTAAATGAACAAACACATGGTCAAGTAATGAATTCATAGGATGACTTGGCAGTTATTTTGGAAAAGAGGAAAATAATGAAGAAAGGAGTATATTTGTTAAAAAAAAATCAAACAAATCATGAATCATGCATTCAGACAGGAATCTAAGATTCAACCTTGATTTAAAAAAACACACAAAACAACATTGTGGAGTAGTCGGATTCATCATGCTTTTAAAACAGAAAAATTCAAAGAAATTTAATAAAAGTCTTTTTAAAAAATCAGTTCTGCACCACAAAGGCCAGAATGCTAACACTGTCTGCAAGGTATCCAAGCCTATAATGTGGATCAGAAGCCAATATCCTTGCTAATAGGGAGAGAGTGGGAGGATCATTTCAGTTGCCTTGTCCTCAGTGCTTTGTGTCATGGTTTTGTCCTGAATAAATGGTTTCACAAGTGAGCTGTTGAAGTAAATTGCCTTTAAATTACATAAAAAATGAATTGTAAACAACAAGAGCTTTGCAGTTTAAAGGAGAAAGGTTAGGTTCAGTTCTTTTCTTCTTGTATCTGAAAGCCCTGAATATCTTGTAGAACAACACACATACAACATAAATGCTGCAGCATCTTTGTTTGCTTAGAGAATTTGCAGATCGACTCAGTATGAAGTCAATCCACCCTCAGCTAATACTCCAGCTGAGCCCAGGGGGTGAAATTATGTGATGACTTTCTACAGTACCTTCTGTGGCTGAGGTTTACCTTTAAAATCTAAGTATTTTACTATCAAAAGTGATTCTTATATTTTATGAAGCGGTAGCTAAAACCAAGCCACTCATGGCTACAAGAACAGCACACAACTTCCAAAGAGGGGTTAAAGGACCTGTGCTTGTTCAGTCTAGCAAAAAGGAGCCTAAGAGCCTTGCTGGCAGTGGTCACTATCTGTTCGTATTATGATACCTCTGTTGTCTTTTTTGAACCAGGGGACCAGCAGCACAAACATACTGGGACCAGGGGCCAATCCCTCAGGGAAGTGTCAGAGATCCAGAGTCATGGACAACACAACTCAGCCAACTTGACCTATTCATTCCTTCTGCTGGCTGAAACTGTCAACGTTAATTCACACCAGAGAGCAGTCAGAGCAAGGAAGTTATTGCACATAGACTGGCCATCAGCTGCCAGGCACTAACAATGCTTGATTCTTACCTGACCCAACTCATTTCCTAGATATGAAAGAGTTTGCACTTCACGGACTCTTCTGCGGGCTAGCCAGTCCTGCCTTATAATCTTGCTAGAAATATAAATAGCTTTAAAATAACACTTTTTTTCCACTGCTCAGGATTTGACTTCTGACAGTGATAACATGAGAGGAGAGGCAGCCTTACATGAAAGTAAATAGCCTGAACCTTCTGAAAAGAGAATTCACTGCTGAAATTTCACTGTTAAGTTCATACCACAAAACCCAGTTTATGTACCTCTCTCTGCTCTCAGAAAAACATTCTCCTCACCCTTCCCAGGTGCCCTGGTGATTTTGTAGGGATTCCTCCACAAGGGTCAGTTTTTCCTTTTTCCTTTTTCGGTTTTAATTTTTTCTTTCTTCTTTTTTCTTTTTTTCTTTTTTTTTCCTTTTTTTTCCTTTTTTTCCCTTTTTTTCCTTTTTTTTCCTTTTTATTTCTTTTTTTTTTCAAAAGAAAGAAAAGAAAACAGAAAGCAGCTGAATGGCATTCGGACTCCAGGACCTCTCCTTTAGTCCCCCACTGAGACATTTATGCTCACGTTCCTCCCTAGACTTCCTTTTCCTGTACCTCTGCAGGCTCATTTTAGCCACAACCACCACCTTCTGTCACAAAGTATGGATTTTCAGCCCTTTTGCTGAAGGAGCACTAGCATCAGCCAATGGGACTAGGGATATCCCTTCTTCCCCGTCAGGGCTAGTAAGAGCAGGAGTGCTGCGGCCTTGATTAGTTGTGACAGAAAATGCTCCCAAGCAAGGGAAGAGCAAAAGAGAGGGTGCCAGGATCAGGCCTTTGCTGGAATGTGTTTGCAGGAATCCTTCCTGTAACACAATCCCTTGAGACCAGGGCTTGTGGGTGTGTGATGTGTGGCATCCTCTTCCTCCACTGTGTTTATGCAGGGCTTATTCAGCCCCGTGGACACCAAAACTAAAATCTCCCCTCGCAAGCCTTTGTGGAGCGTCACCCACCTACCTAGTGCTTAGATGTGCATCACAGGCTACCTGAAAGTCTCCCGTGTAATAGAGGCAAGTTTATCTTTCTGTTCCTGGCCTTTTGGCTGTTGAAAGATATCTTGTGCTACAATACGGTCACAGAGGGACATACTTCTCCCAGCGCACTTCTGATTCAGGAGAGAACAGTCTTTGCAACAGAAGCTGAGGGCTTAAGCAATCTCTTTTCCCCTGCTGGTGACCAGAGCTCTTGTTCTTAATGCTGCTTACAGATATTCATCTCTTGCACAAAACTGTCTTATCTTGCTCCCATACAGGAGACTGCGGTGCGTCTGGGAGCACTGGAGATGAAAACATGTTTATCTGAGCCTGCCTCTTTCAGGATGCCTTAGCTCAGAGATAGGGGAAGGATGCTAGACCTTTTGTTTTCTCCTGTGAAGAAAAATCCAGGCTCTGGGAGGGGCTGAGGGACTTTAAACAAGAAATAAGGAGGCTTGAGGGAATGCAGAGAGTTCTCACTTTTTTCTTGAGAGTAAGAAAACAGGAACAGAAAGAAGTGGAATCGGGTGAAAAAGAAAAGAGTAAACAGTATGACGGGCAATGGAGAGAGGTAATGAAACAAGGCCAGAGCTAGGAATGGAGAAAAGGAAAAGGAGATAGTTTTCCAGAGAGAAAGCGCAGGTCTAAATTCTGCAAGCCATTATCTCTGAAAGAAAATATCTAAACAGCAAACAAAAAACAAAGACACTGTGATATCCCCCTCGGGATGTCTTCCAGCAGAAGGCTGTATGGGGCTGCATTGGTAACGGGCTGCTGCCCCGTGTGAGCGGGGATGTGATTGTGCAGGAAGCCCAGTGCATCCCTGGGAAGACGGGATGAGTGCTCGTCTGCTCGCCCTGGCATTTTGGCCCTGATATTGGCTGGGGTCCCAGAGCTGCACAGGGAAGAAATTGGGATGACAAAATGGTAAGGACATTTTTGGCTGTCTGTCTAGTTGGGTATCCAGGCAGTGCTGTCTCCTTCCTCTTAGTCTTCCTGGAAATCAGGAGCCAAGCAGTGGCTGCTGAGGATGCCATCCTGCCTCAGCAACTGCAAAGCTCCTCTCAGTGGAGTATAAGAGGAGAGGAAGAAGCCAGTGCTTCTGTGCAAGTGTTAGGGATCCCAGGACATCACCCTGATCCCTTCCTTTCCTTTCCCATGGAGATGATTCCAGCTCTCGTTCTTATTTTCTTTTAGCTTCAGGCTCCTTGTATGTGGGCCTCACCATGATAACAGGTAGGGCT
>NW_009191737.1:432-3535 GCF_000690835.1 Fulmarus glacialis | reverse complement strand
CCCCAAAAAAAAAAAAAAAAAGATTACTGGGCACACAGCTATTTGAAAAATAATATTTGAATGAATTCTGGCCTGATCTTGGAGGGTCCTATTCTTGGTACCAGTCATTATTTAACAAAGGAAGAACTATAGTGATGATTTGTGTGAGCATGGCCTTGATCCAACAAAGAACTTAAGTGCCTGCCTCACTTCCCTGTGTATTGCTAATCCTCCAATTGATTTGCACAGGAATATTCACATGATTCAAATCAAACTTAAGTGCATTGCTGGATCAGAGCCAGAGTGCATTGAACATTGCATGACTGAGCCCACGATGGCCAATGGTTTGGAGACGGTCCCATTCCATTTCACAGATCGAATTTCATGTCAGAAAATTTATACCTCACTTAAAGCTTCCTCCACTTTGAAAAATCCTCTACAAGAATTAATGTCTCCCATGATACTTACTGGTATACACGTGTGCTAATTTCCTCAGTAAAGATGCATTTTGGTAGCATATTTACATTTTCCAGTACTTACAATTGCACCACTCTTGATGTCTCTTCCACTCTAGGATAGGCCTTGACATGACCTAAACAACACCTCCTTGTAAAGGGGTTCTATTCCTTTCAATACTAGTAGGTTGTTGGTTCCAGAAAAAAAAGAGATAACCACTAAACAAAATTTCTTATTCTGTCTCATCATCCATATGTTGTCTTCCTCTGTCATAACCTTTTAAAAATACTTTGAGAAATTTATTATAAAACCATTTAAACTAATATTTATGTACAATTTTAATCAAGAAAATCCTATATAATCTTTTAGGGACTCAAAGTCATGGCTTTTCAGTTGACTGAGAAAAAAAAAAATCAGGAGACGGGAAACATGAGAACACTGGTCCCATTCAACAAAGTGAAGATACTGATCATGAGAAGATGATGAGAAAAAAATTCTCCCAGACCATGACTGATGGGTTGGGTCAGTTCTGAAGAACTACAGCCTGTGAGGAGCCAAGAGAAGTGGAAGTGGCCTGTTTTGCACTTTTCAGTGCTCTACCAAAGGAGATGAGTGTGAGATACAGAGCTGAAAGAAATTACTGTTTCCATTTTCCCTAGACAAGTCTCTCTTTGCAAGGTCAGGTTGATAGGTACACTGAGTCTGAATTGAAACCAAAGAGATTTGGCTCTACATAGGAAAGACACAAAAGGTCAAAACAAAGCTTCTTTTTCAAGGACTGAAGGAAAAATCCTTGGAGACCAGAGTGATAACTGATGGTACTTAAATGAACTTTTCACCAGCTTTATTATTAAGCACATTCAGACCTTCAAAAAGCAGGTGCTCAGCTACATCTACCTCTCCTATTAGAGCCAGGAAGACACCATTTTAGAAGTACTGGTGGTTATTGCCACCAAATAGCTGTATAAGTAGCACCATAGGAGTTTGGACATGAAGTTCTAGCACAAAACTGTCTCTGACAAAAATGCATACACAATGCACAAAATCAATCTTCTAACTTCAGTCTTAGAGCACCAGTGAATGTCATCACCTCAAGGTCGCCAGTGTTTTGTGTATAAGCTGAGATACAAAGTACACTGAGCTATCAGTATACTGATGTTTTAGATGAGGATTGAACATGCCATATAGATATTGCTAGGGCAAGATGATTCATTTCTGGTTGTCTCTGACACACAGGTATCCAAATCATAACGGTATCTTACTCATGCTACTCACTCAAAGACAGAAAAACAGAGCATCTGTTCACTGTGCTAGCAGAAAAGGTGTCCCACAATACTGATGCACATTCAATAGCTCCTCTAGATCTGGTAGACCCATTGAAGTGGTCAACCACATGTTTGAACAAGCAATCCAGTGGTGTAGCTTATCAAGGGACAAGTTAAGGCTTTTTTTTTTTCCCCTCTTTCTAGCTATAAATGCCTAATCAAACCCTAAATTTTCTTGAAATGATCTTGTAAGGGCTATCTCTATGCCACTTAAGTTCCATAAAAAAAAAAATTAAAAAAAGGGTGTGATAACTCCAGGCTGAAAACAACATGTAATGAGTTTATTTTGCATATTGGGAAATTTTCATGTTTCATTCTGAAACAGGTTGTTACATCTTGCTACTACGAATTTGGCAGTTGTGCTGTATTTTGGATATACTGTGAACACATTTTGATTTGATTCTGGCAGGCTCCCAGTTAAGCTGAATTACAATGAATTCCAACACATTACAATTTCTTTCAGTAAACACAAGCTACAGTTTCTTAGGCAAACGGCCATATGCCATGTTCTCGCACTATTCATTTTTAACCCAAAGAGCTGAATTCAGCCATTGCCTATGAAGAAAAAAAGACAGTCAGTGGAACTCCTCTTGTATTTAAAAAGGCTGAATTTGTCTCAGTGTCAGAGAAAGATCTGTGTGAGACTGCACTGTACAGCTATACCAAATGGGGAAAGGTAATTCCATTTCCAAGGACTAGAAACAGAGGCGACAGCAGGAAGGTGATGTCTCCCATTCTATTTTTTCTGTGTTTGCTTGAGTCAAGGGGATTGAACATTGGCTTCTGTGGTCATCCACATGTTCCAAAGCTACTCCAAACCATCAATTGCTGCTGCATGGAGACATCTAAGCATGCCAGTTTGAGGAATGTTTTCAGACTGAAGTAAATTCCCTTTGAGAACATTGGAGTTTACTTTAGAGAGAATCTTAGAATTTTAGTTAAAAATGCATGAAGATTAACCAAGCTAGGTAGGGGCATGGCCAGAATTCAGAGCTCACCCCTTGTTAAGGATCTAATTTCTCACAATGAATATGTATGTGACATGAACTTATAGCCAAATAAATATGTAGCTCCACAAGCTTCTCAGAAAGCTGTTTCTGTTCAAAGTCTAATATAGATCAAAATATTCCCAAAACTTCATCCTTTCTTCAAGACAGTTCTGACAAAACTCTACTGATAAGTCAGTGACAGGCAGAAGCACTGTGAGTGGATAGCTCTTTTGTTAATCTTTTTAAACCCAGCAGAAGTGACAACTCTCTTCTTTGAAGCCTGTCCAAGAGACAAAAAGCAATGGAAGAGCTCAAATTCACCTAAAGAAAAAAAAAAAGGGAAAAATTTCTAGA
>NW_009191737.1:0-394 GCF_000690835.1 Fulmarus glacialis | reverse complement strand
GCTGAACATGGTGGTGGTGCTGGTTTCCAGCTCTTGGCTGCACATTCTGATCCATATTCCTGCATCCACATTCACAATTGCTAAGCTGTGCAGCGAGTTGTAAGAGTTCACCAATGTATAAGTGAGAATCAGTTTTTTAACCCTGTTATAGGGCAGTATATTGCCAGGACAATGACAGAACCACTGCTATCTGTGGTGGGACAGTGTTAGATCAGCTTAAACTGATGGGGAACCTGCACCACTGGGCACCTGATGCAAAGCTGCTAAATTTGCAACTTACTTTCCTGAGATACTCCAAGGTTAGCTCTGGCTTCTTAGCATACAAATCCTCAAGAAGCACAGATATATAAACCTAAAATATGTATTATTACTATAATATATTATTATACGTATT
>NW_009191736.1:10083-11429 GCF_000690835.1 Fulmarus glacialis | reverse complement strand
AAAACGAACCGCTCCATAATCTTCCCCAACACCGAGGTCAGGCTGACGGACCTGTAGTTCCCCGGATCCTCCTTCCGGCCCTTCTTGTAGATGGGCGTCACATTGGCGAGCCTCTAGTCATCTGGGACCTCCCCAGTTAACCAGGACTGCTGGTAAATGATGGAGAGTGGCTGGGCAAGCTCCTCCACCAGCTCCCTCAGTACCCTCGGGTGGATAACTTCTTAAATGTAAATTAAGAAATTAAGAACGGAAGTGCAAAAATAAAATGACATAGAAATAGCCAATAAGAAAATAATCTAGAAATGGAAAAATGGACCTAGAAAAAGAAAGAAAATGTATAATTTAGTGTAATGAAACACACATCATATTTCTTTATTTTACATGACTGCTACTGATGCTAGGGAAGAAGGAAAAGTAGCTATTTTATACAAGGATATAATAGCAATATGGTAGGCACCTCTTGACTATTATTAAATGAGTTTAGATGTGCTGTAGAATGAACTCCAAATTCCTGTCTGGATTGGAAAATTGTGGGTTTTGCTTTTGTTTTGTTTTGTTTTGTTTTTTAAATAATGTTGATGACTGTGTGTAGATCCAAACATAAGAAGACTATGCCAGAGAAAACTGGCATAGTGCCAAGAGATCTCCATATTCTATTTAAAACAAGTCATCCATGTTTTGGAAGGAAAAAGAATAAGCATCTTACCAATGCTTCTTAAATCCCTCAAGTAATACTTAATCTTATCGTGTTGTTTCTTTCTTACATTATCTTTTCATCACTTTCTCTGTATGGATATCCAGTAGGATCTGATGGATGTCAACGAAGTCACTGCCAAGTTGCAGAAGACCTGTTTTTAAAGGTGTTCTGCAGTGTCAGCCACATTCAAACCAAAGAATATGACTCTTATCCTTTCCTTCTCCTTCTCTTGCTACTGTGCAAATAAAACTGGGAAGCATAAAAGTTACCTGGAATTAGCTTTAATATTTCATCGTGTTTTGGGGAGCATTTTTGGTGCTTGCTTCTCTTGCTTCAGCAAAACAACTCTTAACCTTAATAATGTGATCTTCTTACCCTTGAATAGGTTCAAAGTACTTAAAGTGTTGTCTTGCAACACTGTCTAATTACTGCAAAAGATAACTGTAGACGGTAACTGCTCCAGCTTCATCCAGTTTATGTTCTTCATCCTAACCCTTCATCCTACTCACTTCAGTGATCCTTTATGGGGATGCAGGGACCTCTATGTCAATGCCAGGCTCAGGAGGAGTCAGTAAGAAACTCGTGGTTGCTGTTCTGTGAAACCCAGCAACATCAGTCGTGGGCCACTTACTAATCATGTTTTTTCAAA
>NW_009191736.1:0-10052 GCF_000690835.1 Fulmarus glacialis | reverse complement strand
TCCCTTGTTTTCTTTCATTGTGCTACATGCCTAATATTGTATCATTTCCTGTAACATTGTAAACGAAGGGCCAAAAGTATGTTTTTTGGTTTGTTTCATTTTTTCTCCAATGCACCATGGACCCACCACTGCAGATCTGTCGTGTGTCCGTCCCACCCCCCACCCCCCCGCGCAATATTTCTAGTAGGAGAACCTTTATCCTCAGTAAGATGAGTCATTCTGCCATTTGCTTTGCTTCTCTCTTTTTTTCATATTTATGCTGAATCCAAACCCCAAAGATTCACTTCACTCCCAATTACCATCTTGGAAAGATAGTAGAAATGATAAATTTCTGGTATTGAAGGAACTCAGGGGATTAACGGATACAATAACATTAAAATTGGAAATGAAAAAGAATAGTGGGGTTTTTTTCTCTAGGTGAATATGGTGAGAAGAAATTACAATGAAAACCAATGGAAATCTAACCCTGCATCCATAAACTAATTTTAAAAACCTCAGTTGACCACAGAATTTATATACCTATTAAAATGTCCATACTATGGAGATAAAGGTACACAAAAGCAAATTACTGCCATACCCTATTCTCATAAGATTTTTTTACGGGTTTTGGTGAGGCAAAGAATTCTAAATATAATAGATTCAGTATCTGCTGTTTCATACGTGGAGATAATAAGACTAGGAATTTCAGGCTGCAGTTGTTAAAAATAATGAGTAGCAGTAATAATAATAATCAGCGACTTACTGTTAATAATTAGTAGCATTACTGAATTAATTTTGTGGGGTGTGTGTTATTCCCTTCAGAGTATCCATTATTTATCAAAGTGTTTATGTGGCTACCTTCTACATGATGTCCAAACTCAGAAATCCTTGCTTCTTCCTCACAAACTCACCTTAGTCTTCTCTGCACTTAAGCTCGGCAAGTTGCTTCTCATCAATTCACTGTGTTCCCAGAGCTTGCAGGGCAGTTGGCAGGTAGTGCTTTTGGTGGCTTTTGTGTTTCGTTCATAGCTGGATGTTTTCTCTGTGCTACCGGTACCACAGTGGATGTTTCCTCATCAGCTGGTTCGATCGTTTCCCATGGGGGTTTGCCTGTACGAAGGAGCTATGGAGCACTGGGAGACCCTACAGATGAGAGTCCCGAGGGTGGAGGAATGACAAACACCAGTGTTTTACCTGGAAAACTGAGTAGTGGACTTAACTGATACTTAGCCACTTTTCTTCACCTTATGAATGGCTCAAAGGAGCTGTATAATTTTTGTAATAGGGAAAAAAAAAGGCACATTAGTCTACTTAGGTCAACAAGAGTTTTAAAACTAATGTACTGTGGTTCTGCAAGGGTGAAAAAATGGTCATTTTAAGCTTAATGGTAACAAGAATTCCTCCACATTAGGTACTTGTTCTCACATCTTATACCGAGATTTCTGATCTTACATTTATTCCATAATTGTATAGAAAACAGCAATTTACAGAATGTTTTATCGGTTTTCAAACTTTAATAGTTATAATTATTCTTCCTCTCTCTTTAAGGCTGCTTCTATTATGCTTGCAAACATTTATCTTCCTGTCTTTTTATCTGCCTTTTGTTTCGAAATTACACTTTATCCTTTTATTTCTGAGAATGCAAGAAGCATCATATGCAGACAGCAGAAACTTAACTGAAGTCGAGATGATATATAGAAATATAAAATGTGAGAAACAGACAGAACACTGGCAAAGTACCCTGTAAATCTGTGTAGAATATCTGTCGCAGACCTGGAAAATTGCTGAAGCCATAAGACATATATCTTGGCTTGTAACTTGATTAAAACACGATGGCGAAATTCTGCTCTCAGAGCTGAACAATAAATTGCTTTGTGTTGGTGTTGTGTGTTCACTGCACATTCAACCCTTCCGCTGACATCAGTGCAAGACATTCGCTTTGAGGGTTGTCCATCAAACTTGAGGGTTGTCACGGCTTTGTGATGAAGATGAAGACGAAGAGGAAGAGGAAGATGAAGATGAAGATTCATCTGTACAATAATGATGACTTCTTTGGAAGCACACACACACACAAAGCCTCTTCCTGAAATGTAGCACTTTGTCAGAGCTGCCTATTTTCCCTTCTTTTACTCTGGTTCTGGGATCTTTCTTTCAACGCACTGGATATGCTGGAAGTGTGTCTAAAGAGCAGGGTGTGCTGCATTCAATTCCTGCTAAAGTGTCACTGCCTGGAAGGGCAGAGACATGCTCTGGCGTCCATGGCACTATAACAGAGTAACTCACTTATGGTTTAACCTTGAAAACATTGCTTATGTCCCTGTGCCTTCCTTTCCCTTTCTGCAGCATGAGTGTAACGATACAGACCATTTTTCAAATCAATGGCTGAAAAGTTTTATAAAAGAGCTCTTCTCTTTCCAGGTGAAGAATCCCTTGTTATAAAGGATCCCTTGCTATTCTAAGTGCTCTAACACGCCCTGACTCTGTCTTGAAGTTGGCTGTGCCATTCAGTGTGAAGGGTTCATTTTTTTTAATTACTAGCTGAAAAATACTGGGAAATAATTGCTGACCCTTGGGATGAGTTTCCATTATTTTACAGCCTACTCCTTCAATCTTAAGCATGGAAAAAGTCATTCCTCAAACTTACCTATGTGACTGAACAGTATTTCTGTGAGTGAGAGCCGAAGGATCTAGTCTAAAGCCCTTTGAAACAGTTGATCCGACTTGGCACTCAGCTATTGTATCCTTGTCTTAGCAGAGAACGTAATTGCAAGCAAAGCCTTTCTGGGACCATCTGACTTCCTTGAGTGAGGAAAACAGCCAAATCTGTCTTATTGAAAGCAGAATGATATCCTTTAGAGATTACCAAACAATATAATTTTTCTGATGTCTAGCTCTTCTCTTTTTCATGTAGGAAAGTAGCAACAAGAGCAAACACATCCAAAAGCCAGGAAAGGATTTTTCATGAGGGATTGCAGAGGTTTTTTGCTGCTCACATCTCTTGTTTTTGCATACTAATCTCCATGACAAATTGTGCTTCATTCTGCTCCTGTTGATGTCAGTGACAAAACTCCCACAGATTTTAGCTGGAACAGCATCCAACCCTATTTTGCTGATGGTTTGAAAGAAAAGTCATATTTTCTCATAAGTTTAATGTATAATTTCTTGGCCCCTTGCCTTCACAGCCTCTGTCTAGAGGCATGGAGACCTTGTGGGAGTTAATTTATAATATCCCTGTTATTGTAATGGCAACAAATTACAACGTCAAAGTCCCAAGGACTGTAGTGTTACAACTCACAAACAGCTCTCAGGAAAGAAGAAGAATACTACTAAATTTCACTGAAGGCCTACGACAGGCCATGAGGAATGGCATGAAGAACGAACATGTCTGAATCTCTGCTTTTGTGTGTGTTTTCTACTTCTCCCTTATATGTTTGAGCAACCTTTGGTCTTCAGAAACCATTAAATCATTGTCCTGTGCCTAATATATCCCTTGGGAAATTGTGCCAGAATATGGCATAGCTCAGATCTCCCTTTTACCTAAATGTCAAATTGCACCTTCTATTATTACATTTTTTTTTTTTTTCATTCATCATGGTTTCTGCAGGGAATCTGGCTTCAACCTTAAGTACCGTAAGGAACAGCTGTAAGTACTCCATCATAGAAAAAGCCACTAGCCTGTAATTCACATTTGCAATGCAGGCAGTGTGCAGAAAGATCCCTGTACCCATTGCTGTGCTGACTGTACTTCAAAAATTCTTATGTAGCTAAAGAGAAAGACATAAATTAATATATGCACTATATGTGTGAGTTATGGTAGCTTCATGTTTCTTCTGCAGAAACAGTTCCATAGGAACATCAAAACAATACCTTTAATTTTAAAACTAGATTCCCAAGCAAAACCCTTATTATGTTATGAGACCTATTGGCCTAACAATTGTGAATTCTATGTTCAAATATAGAAAAATTCTTGTAAGGAGGTTAGTGTAAGGAGAATAGGTTTTTCTCACTAACAGGAACTGGGAAAACTGACAATACATGCCTTTATTTTACAGAACAGCTACAGCAATAAAGTTGAACAGTGATCTCAGTCATTCTCTCAGCAGCACTTGAAGACAGATGATTGCTAACTCCATGTTTCAATATTTTTGTGCTAGAATAAAAGTACCTTTTAAAAATTAGATTGATGTAGTCTAATTAATGTAATCTATATTAATTTAACCTAATTTAATTTAAAATTAGATTCAATACATAGACAGTCTTTACAAAGATGTTAATGCAGAAAGTCAATGAGAAACATCTGCTCCAGAAAAAAATTGCTGTGTTGATAAGCCATTTGATTACAGACAACTGACCACAGAGTGACTGAGTGGCTGCAGCAAGTTACCTCTGCAGTCACAGACATGCACACATGTTTATACTGCGAGATGAAAAGTGTTATCTTAGCTCATGGTAAAGGTGGTGTAAGGTCATGCATTTTGGCTGCAGTCAGGGTAGCGGGGAGATTGTGAGACGCATATACTCTCTAGTAATAGATTTGACTGAAGATCAGGTCAGCCCTAGTAACAATTGCTAGAGATTGTCTGGCCACCACCGTGGCATTTGCAGTGCTGTTACATCTTCTCTGTTTGCCTTCATTTTCCCTCTGAAATGAAAGGAACTGCAAAGGGTCTACAGCTCAGAAAATGGCCTCTGAAATGAAGTAAATGGAAATTAAACTGGGTTCCTCTGGACTTTCCAGCGAAGACGTCTTTTCTGGGGATTTTTGTAACTATCCTTTTCCTCCAATTGTCTAAGTAAGACTCCAAGTTTACATGGCTGGTGTCTTGGATGAAGTTATCAAAATAGACATGTTCCCAGCTATCTGGGCAGAAATTTCCTACTGCTGTTTTGATTGACATGTGAAGACACAAGTTAAAGCATTTATCAGATGTTTTCTCCACCCTCCAGAAAAAAAAGGAAAAAAAAAAACACCACAATTTTTTTTTATTTCAAGATTAAATTTTTCACAACAGATAAAAAGAAATTCTCTCAACCTTATAGTCTGAGTGAGAATTGTAGCAGCTAGGCTGAAGGACTTAGCAAAACAAACAAAAGCACAACAGACCTGTATTTAGCAAGAGATTTCAAATAATAGGGACAATCACCAGCAGCTCATCTTTCATTTAGTTAGAGATGGTTTCCACCCTAGGAGGTTACAAAACCATTCTACTTTTTGAATCTATTTTGTCCAAGTGTTCCGAATGATGTGCCAAGGAGATTTGAGTGCTGTCAACACTAGTCGTCTTTCAGGGTTGACTATGCAAGAATTAGAATGGGGTTCTGTAAAGAAAGGTGTTCATGTAAAGTGAAGGGAGTCAAGGCAAAAAGGGACGCATTGCCTTACTGAGGGGGTATTGAGAAAGGCTAGATTTTAGTCTAATGAGGCCGGTTTCCTAAGGGTCCTGGAACGTTCAGTGCATAGAAATCGGCTACAATGCTAGATGATTTGGAGCAGTTAAATTACGCTTTGTCGGGCGTCTGCCTTCTTGAAGCATCTCCACCGATGCATTTATCCCATACTGCCTCATCATGGCTTCCTTATTCCGTGCCTGAATGTTTTTCAAGCCATGACAGTGTGCTTTGTACACAAAGCGAGCACAGCCCCAGCCATGCGGAGTTCAGTAGATGAAGAGAAACGGATAAGGTGGAGACACATGAAGAGAAACCCATAGAGTCATTTTTGTACTGGGTGGGGGAAAAGTTGGGAGGGAAGGAAAAAGCGGGATTCTCTACGCATCTTCTTAGGCAGCAGAATTGCAGAAGGACTTAGGATCTGTTTACACTCTGCAGTCCAGTAATGTTGAAAGACAGCCAAGTTAGTCAAGGAGCTAAAAGCAGAGGAGTCAAAGCGCCCAGGCTGAATTAAACTGTTAAGAAAATAACAAGCCCTGGTGGGGCTATGCTTTCCCCAGACCAGAGCTGGTATGTCTGTGCAGCACTTCACTGAACATGCTCTTATTAATCTCTAGGAGATCCTTAAATGTGGAGTTTGCTCAGTGAACTGGAATAATTAGAAGAGCAGATAACAAGAAAATGAATCTCTTTTGCTCTACGAAACAGAATTATTATCTGGCTGATGCTGCAGTTAAGTCCACCTTAAAGCTTTTTATGTGTGTTCTACATGAGCCAGCCACCCAGCAGATCCCATTCCTCAGAGTGCTCTCTGATGTCCCCATGCTGGTCCTTCTTCTGATGTGGCTCCCAAATTTATATTTCTTTTCTGCAATCTGATTAAATCGTTTGGGATCACTGTTATGGATAGGCATCTAAGTATTATTTAGGTAAGGTGAGCTGGAAAGTGTGAAATGGAGGAGGTTAAATGGAATAAAGTGCAGGTAGGAAACAGGTGTTTTAAACCAGCCTAATGCTCACATTGCAAAGGAATTGTGTAAATAGCAGGATCAGTAAATACAAGCCTTGGAATAGTAGGATGATGTTAGAAGACTGCAGAACATTGAATTATTCTGCTCAGATTTTAGGTTGGTTTAAAGTTCACTGGCATAATTATAGGTAATGAGAAGATAAGGCTTTTGTATCAGGATGTTAGGAGACATTGCTTGAAAAAAATGGGTAATCCTGCAATGAAGATTTACCTTAGAATTTGGGACAGACTCTGTGTGAATGCAGAGTTAGAATTTGCATTAGGATTTATCTCTCCCTGCAGAACGTGTCACCCTTGTAATTATTCATCCCTCCAAAGCCCCATTAAATTAAACAGTTCATATGAATTGTCTCCTATGCAATACAAAAAGTGCTTGAAATTTGAAGGAAATTAGTGTGCAAACATAGGGAAACTGAAAGCTAACTGGATTATCCCAAAAGATGGTTTTTAATTAAAAGTAAATTGCTACCTGAAAAGATAAGTTCCTACACCTACCACCAACATAAGAAACACAGAGTAACTCTCTGTCGGTGAAAGAGTTGGAGCGTTGGCAACACCGCTTCCCACTCTAAAGGGAAGAGTCAAAGGGCTGCTTGACTTACCAGAGAGAAAGGAAAATGCTTTTTAAAAACTTCTTGGTATGCATAACTCCTTCCTCTTGCTTTATCTGCACTACAAGTTTTCAGAAAGCAAAAAACATTTATGTGTAACTTAGTACTGTGATGAACTTCTTTTTTTGCTTTTATTGTTTCCTTTCTTCTAAGCAGATCATCTATCTCTGGAGTCTACTATATGATTATCTGGCTATATTTGAGAAATATGTTCTAGTTTTGGAGGACTCTCGTGTTCACATATCTGAGGAATATGTGATGTACTATGATATTATCCATCTGTGAGGACACAGGGGAAATGCGCCAGTTAGGGTTCAATGAACCTATGCTTCTGTAAAAGCAGTTGACAGGGGAAACCCAGCACTTGGCAAAAAATTTTGTTGAGACACACTGGTCACCAAGAATACGACTGTGGCATAAGGCAGTTTTGTGCATCTGCCAACTGTGCATCCCAGCTGTGAAATGGTGGAGGTCTAGCTTCAGAGGTGCACTGCAGTTTCCATAACACGTTCCATTTTCCTTATAATCCTGACCCGGCTTAAATGGTAATGCTAACCGCGAGCTGTAAAGCAGCTGCGACATTCTGTCCACAGGAAAGGCTGAGCTGTTCTGGTGGAAAAAAGTGATTCCCGAATATCTAAAACACCTTCAGAACTCAGGAGTCAAATCCTCAGCTGATGTAAAGAAGGATTGTTGCATCAGTGTGTCTGGAGCTCTTGTTCCCCAAGGCTCTTGTTCCCAAAGCGAGCTTTGGTTTTTATGATAGCGATGGGAAGCTTTTTGTTCCTTTTGTTTTTTGAAAATAGGCTGCTGTTCTGTGTGAACTCTGAATTGTATTTCTAACGCGCAGCATTGCTCACCTCTAAAATCACCCCTGGAGAATATAATTGGAGTCCCTTTGGCTGAAGTGTTTGACTTAGCTATATTTTCTTCTGCTGTTCAGCTCAGTGATGTATTACACAGTGAAAGTCTTGCAGTCACTTATTCCCTTCTCAGGTGACCATCCTTAAAGCAACCTGTACAGCACGTAGGAAGACGAGAACACTCAGAATTTAAGTGAAGCCTTCGCTGGATATTGTACACATCAAGTTAACATTGAAAGTACATACATATTTTATGAGATAGATTTTTACATGAGCAGAATGAATCCGATTTTTCAGAAGCAATGAACACCTGGTGCTAGATGAAAGTGTTGTGCTTTTAAATTGTGTTAAACTGTGATATTTGAACACAATAAATAGTAGTTATCAGAAATGACCTGGAACCTGTTTAATTGTAAACTGGGATCCCAATGCGTCATCCTAGGTATTTCTTCATTAAAACTTTTCAGCAAGTTTTGTTTATTATATTTCATTATTCTGTAGGATAATGTGCAACTTTCTCCTCTGCTCCAAATATGCTCCATAATTTCTGGGCTTCTATCAAGCTTATATCAACATGTAGCAGACACCTCAGCAACAGGTTAGGTGTACCTGGATTACACAGATTAAGGATCATCTGCAATGGGGAATAAAGAAGAATTAAACTGGTGTAAAAGAGAGAAACACATACAAAACACAGTGTCGTTCTTATGCATTTTTTCTGGTTCATTTGTAGAAAAATTGAAATAAAACCAGAAACTCTGTTTCAGAATCTTAACAAACCTCAGAAGGTACCCCTGGCCCTGAATTCTGCCAAAAGGTGGGAAAACACTGAACTTTTCCATTCTGGTTTTCCTGCAATGACAAGAAACTAATGGAAATGGAAGCGGTCATTTTATTTATAAATAATTGACAGATTATTTCTTCAGGATCACTGTCTGGCCTCAACAATTACCTGTATGGATAAGACTATTAAAAAGGAAGTGGGATTTAATTTTATGGGTTTTAGGACACAACTGTTTGGCTGTTGATCAGAATGAGAAACACGAGAATGGGAAGAAGGAATGAGTTGAAGCAAGATTTGAGGTGGTACCTCATTTGAAGAAAAATGTAGCAACCCTACAAAAGAGCTGATCTCCTATCATTCTCATCTCTGGACCATTGGTGTTACGTTCTTTATGCTGCTAAACACTGAGTTGAGATTATTGCAGGAAGAAAACAGGTGGGGATTAAGATCAGAAATCTATTGGAAAGGAGGTTTCTTTACTTCTGCTGCTCATGAAAAAATTTACAGGTTTTTTTGTTTGCTTATTTTTTTGTTTTCCTCTGTAGCATCCAACTTTATTCTATTCTTAAAATAGTCTTTCTCCAGCATTGATATAGTATGACATTTAAGTGCCAAGGCACCGTCCTGAACTCTTTCATGGTTTCTTCATCTGTCCCAGCTGGTGAATTAAATCAGATTAGTAATATTAGTATAGTCATAGCAATAGAAAACTAACCCTATTGGTAATATTAAAGCTTTAAAGAGTGCATGCTACCATCTACATATTCTTATAGAAACTGTTAGATGCTAGTCCCTTCTGAGAATATAGGTTCGGCACTGGAGTGTGTGAGTCATATGTTATTGCAGGTGAACAAAAGAATTTCATCAGCAAGCTGGAAGGCCAGCCTGAAGATATGACCAGAAATCTTCATGTCCAGCTGGAACTAGCTTGGAACTGATAAGGAACTGTTTTTTGCTTTGCCTTCCTATGACAGGGAGCTGGGAATAAACATCAAAACAAAATCTTCGATATGGTCAAGTATGCTTTGGCAGTCAGCAATATCACATGTGATACTGGTAGGAGAAAGACATAAGAAAAACAGGTTCTTCTGCTTTCTGCATATACAGCTTGGATACAGGACTGTGGATTCTCCAGGGTTTCCAGTACAGTTTCTTTCATTGATAGGAAGAAGTCAAAGTCTTCAAAACTGAAGATAGAGGTACGGGAAAAGTGATATGATAAGAGATATTTTCTAAAATAAGATGCCTCCCAATTAAATTCATTCCTAAATAAGAGATATCTCTCTCTACTGCTGCAAGAGATGTTCTCCTTCTGATGAGATAGGAAAATGAGAAGCTGCTGGTCAGCACTTAAGATTAACTATTCAACTTTTTTAATTATTATTATTATTATT
>NW_009191735.1:0-34625 GCF_000690835.1 Fulmarus glacialis | reverse complement strand
ACTCCTTTATGAAAAATTATAAAATGATTACTTGAAACAGACAAAAAAAATGCCAGAATTAAAATTTTATTGCAAGTGGCAGTCAGCTCAACAGTAAATATTCAAAACAGACTATTTTGCAAATAAGCAGATGGTAATTAAGCTGATTTTGAATAAATATATGAATATTTTTGTCATCTCTGATGACAGAAAAAGTCTGCATCCCTTCCATTTAAAAAGTTTAGGATTTCAAACACAGAATAAGATGCTGAATTTTGCCAAGACCACGCCTGAAGCATCCTTAGTTCAAAAGCATCACAGTTAGGAGTTACAAACACACACAACATTGGAAGAGAGACTTATCATGTTCATTGGCTGCACACAAGGACAGGAGTGTTCTTAAACTCCTTGAAAAAAAAAAAAAAAGGAGAAAAAAAAAATTTGTCTAAATGAGTTCACCACCGTAAACTCTTCTCATCTGCCCTTAATCTAGTTACGCCAAAATTGCCTCAAGTCATTCATCCACTGTGGTCACGCCCTTCACAAGTGCCTTCTGTGGGTACCAGCCTGGCCAGCCACCTGCCTCACTCTCCTTTTCTACTCTCAGCAGCTCCACCTAGTCTCCAGCACCAGCCGCCTCTAGAAAGACCACACAGCAGTCCCATCCTTTCTGCTGTGCCTAAAAGGCCAAAATAAGCAAAAAGATCCCCCCCGCAAAGTTCTTCACCAGCTCCTGGACAGACTTGCCACCTTTTCCAGGTACTTCAGAGCACCAAAGTGAAAACTGTATCTCCCACAAGGGCTGGAACAAGATGAACTTTGCTGTTGGCAGCTGAATAACACAATCTCCTCCTGCTTGGGCTAGTTTTCTGCAGGGAGGCTCTGACAGAGGTGGTATTCAGGCCTTTTTATCCCTACTAGCAGCCACTAAGGGAGTTAAGATTCACCCTATTAATTTTCTTTTTTCTGTCCAGACATGCAACTCAACTCAGCTGTCACAGGACTCATGAGGGCCCCTGCAGCCAATTAACCATTTCCTAATTTGCCGGGGTTTCACATACAAGCTACACTTACGATATCAAAACAAAGCAGGGGCCCCAAAGCTTCTAATGGGACAGAGCTCTAATCGCATTCCAGATACTCACCCATAAAAAGCTGACTCAGCATTTAAAAAGACTCACCCCAATCTGTCATTCCATGGTCAGAAGTTAAAATAAATGCAGTTTTTCCATCATTTCCATAGAAATTGTCAATCATTGAAGCAATTTCCTTTACACCCTCGTCAACTTTTTTAATATTCTCCTTGTATTCCCTAGAAAAATAAGAAAAAATGTCTTTAGATTCACAGTGGCTCTCACACTTGGTATAAAGCAAGTTATCCGTGGTCATAATGCCCAGTCCTTTGATTATAGACAGCTTTATCCTCTACAGAACCTCAAGCTAACAAAAGGCATCCTAGATGTAAAACCTCTCCTCCTCTCTTATGTGAGATACTAAATTGACACAGCATAGTTTGAAGGTTCCTGAAACTACAGTCTCAAATGGATGTTTATTTATATTTCAAATCTGACCTGTCCTTGATTGAAGACTATAATTTAATCACCCACAGCTATCAGGCAAGTTAAGGAGAATGCCAAAACTAAGGAATTCTGGAAAACTGAAACACCTTAAATTCTAAGTTTCAAAAATTGCTTTAAGCCAGTAACTAAATAGCAAAGATCTCATCATGCAGGGATTGTTTTGAGATGATTCACAGATCAGCAGATCCCAGACTTTTGTGGAATAGAGGTTAAACCAAAAATTTGTATATTTTTAGAAAAAGTGACCATGATTAACTTTCAGCCAACTAGTTTTCTATTTGTTGCTGTTGCTAAAGTCAGTTTTAAAACTCTATCTTCAAAAAATCATAACAAAAAGAACATGAGACATACAGCAAGCATGAACTCTGGAATGACGTAGGGAATCAGAGCAAGGATTTTGAAAGTATGCAAGGATCAAGAGAAAGACATAATATCTACATTCAAAGCATGCGAGGAAATGAAAAGAAAGTTCTCAAATAATGCGCTTCAAGATGAATTGGTGATGAGCACTGTTAATCTAAACTCTTCTCTTTGTTCAAGTGTCCTAAGGAAAGCTAAAACATAATGCTGGAATCTGCAGCCATTATTCCTGAGCTTACTGAGTTGTCTATAAATTCAACCACACCATTTCAGTCATGGGGAATCCAAGGACAGTTTCTATTTTATATTTAAAACTGCAATTTCCTACATATCGTCTAGATTATGTGTTGACTATAACCAAGACAACCTGCTGAAAATCAGACTTGAGTACAGGAGTGTAACCAGGCACACAGTATATAGCAAAAATCTGTCACTTCTACAGAGGAGATCTAAAAACAAAAAACCCCGGAAAATTCAGAACATAAGTAATCATGGTGACATATATGGCCTGTTGTAGAAACCCTCAAGACTATAAGTCTTGTTTCAGGCTTGATAAATAGCACTGGTAAAAAAAGTTACTGTATGCATTTAAAACTAATAAGAAAGATATGCTTAATCTCTCAATTACCTTGAGTTTGGCCGATGAGCATGTCCATTTGTGTCTATGCCTAGCAAATGCAGGAACAGAACCACTTTCTCCTCATTCAGTGCAGAGAACAATGTTTGATTACTTCTGGAAGAATTAAAGAAGCTCTGTATGGAATAAGCCATTAAGATATTAATCTGAGTACAATGGAAAAAGATGATAGGCAGCCTATTAAAACTAAAGCGCAGCTTTTTTCATGTCAAAATACTAGTAGTTATTAGAGTTACGAAAGAGAAAAATTAATTACTTCTCAATTTACTTATTGGAGGATAACTACCATCAATATAATCAGTCCAAAGTTTCAGCTTAAGATAGGCAACACTCCTCAAGTTGAGAGGTCTTTTTGTTTGGTTTTGAGGTTTTTTTTTTTAAATGTTACTTGAGTTTCTTTAGGCAAAAATACCAGATAACTGTGTATCATCCCTTCTTTGCCTTCTATGTAATCACAACTATGCACCATTCCTGAGATCCACTTACGGCTTTGTATTTCCATTGATTTATCGATTTCAAGCTAGACGCAAAGGTCTCAAATACTCTTCCTTTGAAAGCAGGTTCTGCAGGACTGAGATACCAAGCCACAACTTGTTTGCAGAAACCAAATTAAAACAGAACAAAACAAGACACGCTTTGCAAATACATGAACTACAGAACATACATCTGCCTTGCACATGTTCTACTTAAGCATCCCTGAGGCAGATGCCAGGGGGATTTTCCCCTCAGATTGAATGAATCTTGACATGGCTATTCTGTGTTAGACCAGCCATATTACAGCAATGCAAAATGCAGGCAGACAGCTATTCCAGCATGATCTCCTTAGTAACAGCACTGACCAAGGAAACAAAGTTGGGTAGGGTTTTAGTTCAAAGAGCATCCAGAGAACCTTTCAGTACACTAATATAAAGGAAAGTGTCTTTGAATTTCACACAAGAGTCCAGGGAAAATGCTGGTAGAGCCAGTGAACCATTTCTGCCACCAAAGGACAGAGCAATCCACCACACACCTGTGATAGCGGTGGAGTTCTTAAAAACTAAAGCTCACACCCTGTGTAAATGAAAGTGACTGTACCCAGAGGAAGACCTGGCACCAAGAGTATCATAGTAAGCCATGTCAGGAAACCATGGCAGTACACAATTCCACTTGGTTTTTTCCCCCTGAATATACACAAGCCGCATGAACTAATATTTCCACGCTCTCAACTTCAGCTCTTGTCTAAACAAAATCATGACCAAAGTCCAGAGATATTTTAAATAAAGATACAAGAACAAAATCTGATCACATTCAATAGCAATATAATTATTTTTATGGAGCTTTCCATTTCCCACAGGAAAATGTCCATCTACCTGCACATATTTGACTGCAGACTGAAGAAGCCTTTCAGAGCACACCAATAACTTGCAGAATACAGTATAATTCTGTTTTCTTATTTTTAATTAAATAAAAGGAAACAATATATCAAAACAGACAAACACGCAACTCCCAAAATTAAATCCTAAAAATGTAGATCAATATTAGAAGGCAGGTATTTTTCTATCACGGACTGATTAAGCGAAAGAAACCGTCGTGAGGGAGGCAAGGCCTGAGCTTCTCCTCTCCACCAGATGAGTCCCCATGACGTACCAAAACCACCCCACTCCCCCAGCCCCAGCCACCTTGTAATCCAGAGCAGCAGCAGCAGCCAGAAGAGCTTGCTCAACCTCTGGCTAATTAAGAACGAGACGACAAAAGGAAGATGAGTGTAACCTAAGACGTGGCAACTTTTCCCAGAGCAAATAACAAACTTTATCCCATGGAACTTTTTTTTAAATGGTTTACTGAGAAAAAACAAATATGAAGTTCACCACAAGGAATTAACTTCGGCTGATAAAGATGGTGGGTTGGT
Organism: Fulmarus glacialis; assembly: GCF_000690835.1. Lineage (NCBI taxonomy): Eukaryota > Metazoa > Chordata > Aves > Procellariiformes > Procellariidae > Fulmarus > Fulmarus glacialis. The sequence goes on along the minus strand of NW_009191735.1, from coordinate 30,181 downwards.
AAGCAGGACACCAAACAGTAGGGACAAATTCCACTTCACCTTGCTCTGGAGGTTGCTGAGCTATTTGCCCAGCACTATCCTTGTATGTCCTTGTAGCCTGCTAAAGGCCTCTTCTTTTTGGTACTCAGTATTCACAAAACTTGAGACCTACTGCCACTCAACACTAGTTTCCAAGCCACCATTATAAGTTAACCATATCTTTCTGTCTCAAATTTTTTTTGTTTCCCTTTCATTTGCCCTATTCAGTAATATATTTGTATATTTAAGCCAAACGCCACCAAGAAGTTTCAGGGGTGGGAGTAAACAACAAAAAAGCTGAGAGAACTCAGTTTCTCCAGTCTGAAGAATAGGCAGCTAAGGAGAGATCTCATTGCTGTCTACAACTGTCTACTGGGAGGGTGAAGAGAAGATTGAGCCGGACTGCTCAGAGGGCCTTCGCCTTGGTGATAGGACAAGGGGAAACTCACAATTTGAAATGTGGGAAATTCCAGTAAGAGAAAGAGACTTTTAAGAATTATTTTTTAAACCATAACGGTAGCCAGATATTGGAAGAGGTGCTCAGCAGGTTGTTGAATTCCTGCCCTTGAAGATGCTCAAAACCAGACTGGGCAAGGCCTGAGCAGCCTGCTCTAACTGGACCTCCTTCATGCAGGGAGCTGGACTCGATGACCACTATGGCTTTCTTCCAAACTTCTTTTTCTATGATTCTGGTAACTTTTCTATGATTTTCTGGCAACTAACATCCGATAATGCCCTGGCTACAACAGATACGCAATTTAGTAAAATCAGCAATAAGTTTTCCCATTAAAACATTCACAGTAAACTATAAAGTTAATTATAATGTAATACTAATTAAAATATTACAAGAGAAGCTTGGTTCCAATTATGTGAAATCTTTCAGTATCATCTCCCTCCTTGGATGGGAGAAAGCAAGAAGGAAAAAAGACTACCTAGAAGGTCTAGCAAATACACGATTTACTGATATCTGAACAAAATATGGACTCCATAGATGTTTAACATAAGTTGTTGGGGACCATTTGTTCCCCCAAACAGAGCCCCCCACAGAAGTATGATCCTTTAATAGAGCTGATAAGCTGTTGCTGACTGCATGGATGTACAGGGAGAAAGAGACTAAACTTTCTCCTTTCACAAAGCTCCTTCATACATAAATCCAGCACAACTTAATTAAATTGGTTGATTAAAGCTGTGCACGCTCATTTGTGCTCACGTAAGAGTTTAAATAGTTATGCCAGTTTTTAGATGTAAAATAAATGTACAAAGGCAGGATAAACATATATAGGCCAGGTTTATGTCAGTTGAGCATGCTTATGCACAAGACTGCTACACATATTTAAGATAAACCATTCAACCATTGTCCTGCTAGTTAGAGCAGAGCCATCTGTATTGAAATCCACTGGCAGAAATCAACATCAGGTCATGGCACTGTCTGCAGAGCTTCAAAGCTTAACATCATTCAGTTCTGGACTCCAGCCCCCACCCTGCACAGAAGGAACAGTCTGAAGGGTTGGTCTGGCCTTCTTCCAGCAGAAAGGGGCCAAAGGAAGAATGAAGTACTGTGTTCAAAATGAGAAAAGAAAAGAAAAAAAAGAAATGTTTTCTATCTGTACCTACATGTCCATTTAAGTCAGAAGACATCAGCTGAATACCTTGAGCGTATCCTACCCTGTGGTCATAATAAGCTGTGGTTAGACCATTACTGGGACTCATCTCCAAGACTGTTTGAGTTCCTGGAATTTTAATCATTTTACCCCCCAAAAGAGTTCAATCTTCTAAAACTGTTTTTCACAAAATACTTTAAAAAAAATCAGAAATGCATTAAAAAGACCATTTTTTTTTCCTGTTAGTTAACCTAGACTCCCAGTATTTTGCTCCCTAATTTTTCTTTAGCACAGACTCAAACTATGATCTTGGTAAAGGTTATTTAACTGAGGAAGCACTGGGCCACATCACACTAAATTACACTCAGTCCCTTAATTATTTTGAAGGCTTCTAAAAAAAAAAACCCAAAAAACAGAAAAAAAACATAGTCAATCAACTCCATACCCATCTGGATCTCCAAGCCACTCCCAAGCTATTACCACACATTAAAATTACTGAGTTTTAACCCAGCTGCAGATAAAAACCCCACCCAGTCTACTCTATACTCAATTTTGTCTGTCCTAAGAAAGGGCTAGGATCACCTTGTACCACAAGCAGACATGACAGGAACTATCAAGTATCATACATTTTCTCCTCCACTCATGATTTAAGCAATCTGCTTGTGATCCATACAAATAAAAACTAGTCAGAGTTTCACATCTCCTGACCAACTGAGTTATCGTTAATTAGCACCTTTTAAGAGAACAAGCAATTTCAGGGTGCCAGCACTAATAGCCCAAACATTAATTAGCCATTCTCCATTTTATCCTCACCTTTTCTGGGGCAGAGGAAGCCACAAGTGGCCCTCGTGATGCTTGGGAGTTGCCCTGCTGACTACACAGTAGAGAGGGAGTTCACATTAGTGTCTTTTACTTCCTAAAGAGGCAGAAATCCAGGGACCACCTTGCCCAACACAGAGTTAAACGATATGTTGTTAAATATTTGAGATAAAACTCAAAGGAGAAAAAAAAAAAAATGTAAGCAAAGCAGAATTTAGATTGCAGCAAATTATCATTGTTACTTATACATAACCTCACCAGCATAGCTGAGAGTTGTTCGAGTTATAATAGCAGAGCAGCCTCAAGTTTCATGCTTCTGAGGCAATCACTGATGTGTAACTGCAGAGATGATTAATGGAATGAGTGTTTTACATCAGTCAATCAAGTCCTATCCATTCACAGAATGAAATTTAGATGGGCAAAATAAGTCTTTAAAATCATGGTGCTGGTTCCAAGGAAAAAGTAATCAGTAATAACATATATATTAAACATATCATTATAGTTTGAAAGAAGAAACGCCATTAGGTGTTTTGAAGCAAAAGAAGGGTAGTACCACCCTCACATACCTGTGCAGCTCCAAACGACAGCAGGGTGCAACTTTAAGACAACAGCTATTCAAGTGTAATTGACAGCCTAATTTGATTCGTATTATTCATACACATTACAACATGCAACCTGGCACAACTGCACGTTCAGGGAGAGGATAGCAGTTAGGAAAAACATCTTTTGACCTGCAAACTCAGAAAATCACTTCCTTTAAAAATTAGCAAACTATAATGAACTTTTCCACCTTACACCACTGTTTAAAGCAGACCCACCCTTAGCTTCCTAATATAGATGCTGATTTGGTTTATTGATTTCTTTGGTTTATTTTTTGTTTGATTTGATTTATGCTGGTTAGCTAATGTTAATGCATACAGTCCAGAGATCTTGTGAAAAAAGTTTTATTAAGTCTTAAACTCCATTAATATTGTTAGGAGATCCAGAAAGTAACTCGCCTAATTGCTCCACCGATACAGATATTAATACACCAATATGCACTCCTTAATCCAGGACAAGTGAGGTAGCATGGAATAACATGAATATAGGAATGAATGAATAATCAGAAACTATGTGCCTTAGACTATTAATACTTACAGTGACAGCGTCACAGAAAACAACAGTCACGAACCAGCACTGACCTAAGTCAGCTGAGCCGAGCACGACAAGTTATACTGCTTCAGGGCCTAAGCTGCCTTTCCCCCCTCCCCGCCCCCCTGCAACTAACCGTGACTCCTCTGGCAGCCACAGCATAGCAGGAACCACAGTAGATCATCAGGAGCCAGCTACGTGCATCAGAACAAGCCACACTGTATAATTACAGTGGGTACAAGCCTGACAAAAATTAAGTCAATAATGCTGTCCATTTCCTTCTCATAATGAAGACTTACCCTTTCTGCCATGCCATAATACTTGTTATAAAATCCTTAACTAATCACATTCAAGATTTTAAAGGGTCTGAAGTAGTCTAAGATGGGTTTCAGATTCTATGCAAATTTAAGACAAAGAAAAGCCAAGAATGTTTTTAAAGGGTACTTTTATTAGTGTTAGGTTTTTTATCAGCATCAAATGACAAATACTTCCTCTAAGCTTCCATTACATTAGTCATGACAATCAATTAAAGCAATTTTTACTTATGACCCCAAATGATAACTCTTTCAAAAATTTCTTACTTTCTAGTTCTATGATAAAGTTAACATGTTCTATGATAAAGTTAACATCCAGCTGTGTTTTTTATACACAGGTAGCATAAAAAGATTCTCTGCTCACCTTAACATGATCAAAAACCCACATGTCAAGCTTGGCTGCATCTTGTGCTCCAAAGTCTTCACTTTCTGCCGTGTAACAAAATGTATAAACGTGATCTCCAGTAGCACCTGCAAAAACAATATAGATGGAATAGGAGACAGAAAAGTTTTCTTCCTTTTCTCATAGTCAAAAATACATGAATATTAATGCATAGGAGTGAAAACCTATCAAGAATTACAATCCTGAGTCAAAGAAGTTTTCTCCTTACTTTAAACATTCCCATAATTTACGGTTTTTTGAAGCCTGGATACCATTTTAACTCATTAGCTTATCAGCACCTCAGAGGAATGAGGAGAAATGTTATCCAGTATGCTTAGGTGAGGAAATAAAGTATGGAAAAGCAGATGGGAATAGAACAAATCCCAGTTAAAGCACATTAAACAGAATTTAGTTTTGAAACAAGGAATTTCACTGAGAAACTTGTAACAGAGGAAGCTACACATTAAGAGCCTTGTTTGAACACATGTGTTTGCGGGGGGGGGTTGTGTTTAAGAAAACGTACTTAGCTTTTGGTTGTTAAACCGAATCATACAAGACAATGCCCTATCAATGAGGCCTTTTACACAGGAAATCATCATATAATCACATATAAGGAAGGCAACAGGATGGATGTTAGTTATTGTACATCAATTCTACGAGGCAACGCAGTATCGAAAGCCAAGTGGACAACTTCAGAAAGACAATATTCAAAGTCTGCATCTTTAAAACACGGATTCAAAATATAAAAGGGAGAACTACTGGACTATGTTCAGGCATAAAGTACAACATGAAGGCCACTGATGCGAAAACACAGCATCTGGACAACGCAGTTTCATTCTGTACTCACTGTCAAGAGAGCAAAGCAGAGAAAGGGGAGGAAAAAAAAGATGAAGACCTAGAAGAAAGTAAACTTCTGAAGTCCTGGAAAAATCTGAAGTTAGGTGGGATTTAATGAAATAATTCAGTCAATGGCTGAGCTGTTACAGCTCGTGGATGCTATTTCTACGGTGACTACGTAAACTCCCAGAGGGGAAAATGTTCTTCAATCAGCTGATGGCCAGAGAGAATATAACCGATTTGCTGGATGTCACAATTATATACTGCAGTTTTATAAGCTTCCAGTGAATGAACTAACATCCCAGTACAAAGGAGCTGTTTAACCAAGATTATGTCCAAACCCACACAAGGGATGCAGGTATTTCAGGCCAGAACGACGAAAGCGGGCACAGATTTTCTGGTGCAGATCCCCCCTGCCCCCCGGAGACATTACTACTACTTATAAGCCAGAACACTCGCTGCCGTTCTCACAGTCTGAAAGAAAAGGAAGAAAATACTCCCAAGCATCACAAAGTGAATTCAGGAGTTCCAATTGGTGGATAAATGAGTTCAAAAGAAGAAATATCCGTGGCCATCACTGTCAGGATGACTGATGGTCTAAGAGGGTAGAGCACTGTACTGTTTTTCCACAGTGTCACAGCAAACCTGAGACGACCTGTCTTTGAGAGGTGCCACACCAAAGAAGCCAAATGAAAGCATGCAGTTTGCAGACCAGGCAAAGGAACACGTCTACTACTTACCCATTTCTAATTTCTACCAGAGCAAAAAAAAACCCCACCCAACCCTGCATTGCTCTAAAGAGAAACAGTGGCAAAATGAAGCCATACTAGGAAAGTTTGGAGTGCCTGCATAGCTTATAAAATAATTTTTTTTCTTTTTAAATAAGAAACCCTACTATGCAAAACATTACAAAATATTATTTTATTTCTGTTGTTTGAGAGGTGGCAGGCAACTGTATGCCTAATACTTTAAGTCTGGGGATGAGGAAGCAAAGATGGGATAAAGAAGTAGAAGGAAGCCAGGGATGAAGCGAGCACAGAGCTCTACTGGGTTTGGTGCTGCCATTACACTAAGGGAAATAATTGGAGGTACCAGAAACTCCCACACCAGATACCACCTATTCCTATTGCAGACTTGTCTGGCACATCATCTCACCCTCAGCATCAATATTCAAATATTAGGGTCAGGGATCAAGTTATCACCCTCTTACAATAAGATTTACGTTCTGCGGAAAGCAAAGCTCTCGCTCTGCTAGCGGGGCAGAGACAAGCCCTGTGTCTGACAAGCCTTTCATGGGTCAGAGCCCAGACCAGCAGGAGACTTTTGTTAGCAAATTTTGCAGGCACAGAAGAGGGGAAAAAAAGAATGAAGGCGCAAGGACAGTCAGACACTGAGCCGACAGAATGTGGGCATCAGAGAGCTGTCATCAAACACACAGCTAGGTGAGGAATGTGAGAAATTCTGCATTTTTCTCGGTGCGCTGTAGGAACAAGGAACTAGAAGAGGAGGCTGAGAGGTCTGTCTGTCCAGAATAACCCTGAAAAAGGTTTGCCCCGGTTGTCCCCATGGTCTTGATGATACCCTTCTTCATACTCAAGCTAAACAATGACCCTAGCCTCGCTGCTAGTTTCCAAGAGAGAGAAAGGGAACCTGTAGAACAAATGGCAATCTGGGTGCAAAGGACTAATATCTACTTCCCTTAACAGAAGCAACAGCCTCAGCTCCTGTTTCAGTGTGGCATTTATACTCTGGATTATACTCCAATCTAGACCCATGACAAAACACTACAGGACTGGACTGTTCAAGTCAAACCTCAAATCCTGGCAAGCCTAGAAGAAAAACTCAAAATTTCAAGGAGCATTCTGGAAATAAAATAGGCATTTTCAAAGAACGTTATTTTCAGATAATTTCAAGGTCATAATATAAAAATATCATAGAAAATAAGGTTAAAATTAGCACACTGAATTTGTGTAACTTAAGTTAACACTAATCACACAGTCATTGAGATTTTGACAAATTTAGATTTCATGCATATCTACTTTGATATTGAAAGAGATCTGTCAGCATTTTATTTACCTTCTCTATAGAATCCTCAACCATTTCTCTGAAATATTTATTTTATGACAGGAAAGGGACCTGAAGAACATAGACAATGACAGGATACAAAGGATTTATCTCTCCTTCCCAAAAACCAGCAGGTGTTACATACTCTTTATGCATAGTCCAATGAAAGCAGTGAAACAGTTAATAAAATTCTGAACATTTTGGCATGGTAAAATACACACAAGAAGAGTCCTGTGACCTCACTAATTTGCAACATGGAAAGAGAGAGAGAAATAAAGCTATGCTCCCCTACCTCCTTTTTGGCTTTTTTGTAAAAGTAAAGTTAAAGAACAAACACTTGATTCCACGCCCTTCTGTATTATAAAACTTCTCCTCTTTGGAAACTCTGTATTATAAAATCCTTTCTATATTATAAAACTTCTCTTTGGAAGAAGGGGAAATACCTTTTTCTACTAAAAGTAGTTAATCTACCTTTCTATCATGAGAAACTGATTCATTTTCCCATACAGCATCTACTTCTCAGATACAGTGCTGCACTAAACCTTTCTCAATTTGGGGGGATTTCCCTCCCCCTGCAAAAGAAAGCTCCGTTGTTGATGCCACTCAGAACAAGCCATATTGAGAGTCACAGCAAAAGTATTGCACATCCCTCCAGATAACATCAAAGCTGCTTCCAAGCCTTCTGCTTATCTTCTTACTCAAACAAAACTAGTAGAAGGACAGGGCTCTGGGAAATTCTTGAATTCCCCAAATATTTTCCCAAGAACATATCTCTAAAAATGTAAATAGTCTGTGCAAGGGCAGTGTACTACCTTTCCCCTCTCCCCAGCCACCATCACAACATTCCCAAATACAAGCTGTAATCTGAGGTCACGGGAAATTATCAGGAAGTATTTTTACAGTTTACCATAAACTTATGAGGATCAAGCAAAGAACAGAAGAGAGGTGTGGGGGAGGGGGAATATTAGGAGGAGGAGAGGAAGAGACTGGAGTTCAGAAAAAGTTCAAGAATCATCACGAGAAACATGATGTACACTTTTTCTAAACCACTATTAGATTCCATTCCTATCCTGCCTATCACATTTTTCTGATTTGTCAATGCCAATACTTAGAACAGAATAGCAGCATATGCCCCTAGCTTGTCCCATTTTCACTTCAGTCTGTTTTATTCTGAAATTATGGGAAAGGATGTATATGCCCTCATTCTTCCAAGAACAAAATGAAATTAAACTTGGAGACCCTTCAAATGTTTGAAGTGTTGCCCAGCAATCTCTGCATGCTCAAACACCAGCTGCACGGGGCTGACGACTTTAACACAATGCACACCATGGGGAAAAGACCTCAGCTTCAGGAATAGTACCAGGCAGTTCTTACTTGCATATAGTTCTTCCCTTTACACATTATTGTTCTGGAGTAGAAGCAGGATAACCCACAATAAGCTACTTCTCCAGCTCAGACACTCAAAAAGCATGGCTGCAGTTTTATCACCTGACTCACTGGGAGCTGCATGCAGAGGAAGAAAAACCCCAGCTGCAAGGTTGCAAACGAGAGCTTTAAACCTCAACCAAAGAAAAAAAAATTAGGTCCTTTTAACTAAGGGTGTGTTTCCTTTAGTATGCTGACAGAATTAGGGGAGGCCTGTTTAAACAGATGAGTAATAAATAGGGACAGCCTCTTTAAAAGCTTGCTTCTTTGTCTCTACCCAGTCTTGAATTCGCAAACTAGAAATCAGGTACACATAAATATACAAACTGGAAATACTTCATTCACCACCTTCTCTAACTCAAAAATTTTAAGTGTCTCTATATATTATTACCTGATAACTAGGTGTTAAAGATTCACAAAATTTAAACCTTACCTTTTGCAAACATTGGCAAAATATCTGGGCTTCCCCAGCTCCAAGTATATTTACTTTCATTGAAAACAGAGTCAAATTCCACTGGATTCTCCTTCCATCCTGTTAAACAAACATAGCTAGATTTAAATGGGGTTGCCAGAAGATCTCATTGACTGCTAAGATTCATAGTCCATGCAAAATGTTTTTTTTAAAGTTTCCTTTATATTATTTCACAATGAACTCCACTTTGCAAGTCTCGGTTTTACTTCCATTTCAACCTCTATTTGCAATTAGTCCCCCATTCATTAAGTAGTCAGCTGAAAACCTAAACCAATCTCATTACGCAGGGATTCAAACAGACAAAACACACAGCTGGTTTACCTTCTAAACAGCTAAAATTCTTCTGAATTCTAAACCCCTGTTGTCTGAACTCAGCTTTTGGCATTTTAGGCAATAAATTACACACTCATATATCATATTTTCAGCAGTCCCGTTCCACGTCATCACAATAAAACCTTCAAGATCTTCTGTTTCCATGACAAGGCAGCTGACAGAAATACAGAGATGCTCTTAACAGCAATTCCTGACAATCCTGCATTTGTAGCAGATGTCAGAACGAAGAACCTTTTGATTAGGAACATGGACAAGACCAAGTAATTCCTCTTACCTCCCCTCTCCAAAACCAACACACAACACTACAAGTGTTCAGGCCTGGGAGCCTGGGGGAAGGCAGAGGACCACACAAAAGACCAAGTCAGTAATGCGAAGGCTAGTTCCACATTATTAACAACCAAGCATGCAGTAACAGCTAGGTCTGGACAAAACACATACTTGGGGTTTTCGCTTTACTTTGCCACTGATTCTCCAACTCAACCTAGCAATGGTTCAGCTAAGATACTGCAGTTCACTTCTTGTTTACGACATCTACTTAGCCATCTATTAAGAGTGGGAAATCCATCCAAAATTATTCTTTTCCATATAATCTTGGTATACAAACCACTATGCAGATATTTATCAATAATCATCTAGAAGCCCAGCACATCACTGAAACACCTTATTTTGGAGGACAGTGTTCAAAGCTTTAGGACCAGCATACCTTTAGCAACTGCACTGACATCTTCATAAAATCCAGCTATAAGCGCAACGTGCCCTGGCCTGGATTCCGTTGGGACCCGGGTGTGAGAGATTCCCCAGCTGCCATTATTCTCTAGAACACCCCTGAAAACAGGATACAAGGCAGTTAATGCTTATGACTTCTTGAAAGTACAACGAATTGCAGATAAAAAGAGTGACAGGTAGATGTGAGGCAGGAAATGCAAAAAAACCCCAGACTAAAATAGATTTTCACTACCACCTGCTGTACAGCAAAACAAGCAGAACATTAACCTGCAAGTAGTTCTACATTATAACACCCCACAGAGAACATTACTATCGTGGCCCATCAGTACTGCAAACAGATGAGTTTAGCTGATGTTCTAATACACTTAGAATTAACATACTAATTTTTTCCGCTGCTTTTTTTTTCCCCCCTAACAAATTGTTTCTGCCGGGTGTTACTTTTCTTTGTTCTTTCCATTTAGCTTGAAAGTGTCAAGTTCAATCTTTTCTTACTCATTAAATATGCTCAATTATAATTAGTTCTTGTGACCATGTCTGCCTATTCAGCTGTGCTGAATATTGGAAGGCAGCTTCAAGAGAATTTAAAACCCACGTAAATCTACAGCAAATCATTTCAGCAACATGGAGAAAATTTAAGTAAATCTCCTATGTTTTGCAATTACACTGCAGTGAAGGAGAATACCTTCTCATCACATATACAGAAATACATAAATTGTCTAGGGATTATGTACATAAAATAGTTATAAGAGATAAAAAGCAAAGAAAATAGAGGACAAAGCCCAAGTGTAAGAAACAGTCTCATAAACTACTCTTGTCTGCTGGAGATACGAACAGCTGGAGCCTGTTGGAGAGCAAGAGGTGAGCATTACCATATGCTGTTTTCTTGTCTCCATCTTCTGGAGGAAGAGAAAGATTCACTGCCCACTATCAGAGCAACGGGAGAAAGAAAGAAAACAAAACACACCAGGACATACCTTATACCAATGTTTAGGAAAAAAGCAGCAGAATCTTATGAAGAAATTCAAAGCAGTTTTTAAGAGTCAAATCTACCGGGAAATTGCATTCTTGTTGTTCACGATATAAGCTACAAAATTTGCGATATTTTTATTGGATGTGTTTTAGCCCAAGTTGATTCTAAGTTCATGCTTTGTAACTTTATTTCTAACAGATGTTTTATACAACTATTAATTACAAGATCTGAGCACTCAACTCTAAATATATTTCTCACTAATGAAGTAAGAATCAAACCACAACCTAAAATTTCAGGCTCCACTCTAAGCTTGCAGGATTCACACAGTTTGCTGCTTGTTTTTTTTTTTTTTTTTAACTCATCTTAGACATCACATTCTCAGGCCTTCTTGAAAGCTAACAGGACTGTTTGGAATAGCCCAAATATTATAGTTTAAAATGTAAAAGTTGATATAGCACTCTGACATGTTATTCCTAGCTCTCATCTCACATAGGTTTTAAGACAAGTTGTACTGAAAAAAGTACTAATTTGAAAAAAGGATTTAAGTATTAAAGTGGTTTCAATTTATTCTCACTGGAGACTCTGACTAAAATGTATTGCACTAGCATTAGTGGAAGATTTAAGACAAAAATAAAACACTTCTGGCCCGCCTCACACTCCATGGTCACAACAGGTAGGAAATTGTTTTAATTAGAATTTGATTTCTATTGAGTTGGAAAGTAATTCTTTACCTTTGCTTTTGTGGGGCTGTATCACAGGATCTGAAGTCAACAATAACACATACCAGGCAGAAAAAATATAGCCAGATACTGTTATTTACCTGTTCAAAATTCATTTAGCTATTTTGAATTATTTCAAAGCCTTTTACTCACAAGAACCATTTTAAAAAAATTAATTTCCTTGACAGTATAAACATTAGCTACCCATAATAACAATGCTTATGAACATTATTAGTAACCAACATCTGATCTTGTTGGCCTGTTTACATGGTTAACTTATGAAGTTGTGTAGCTCAAAGGTTCGGTGACAAAACACTGAGCCTCTTGCTTCGAAATTGTAGCAGTTTATGTAATAGAGCTGAAGATACGCCCTGGACTGCCTGGCCCTCCACCTTTCAGAAGGCACAACATGCCACGTGTTTTTTCTTTTCACCATCTCTCACATACACATATGTATTTATATGCAGAATGAGAGACAACAAGAGAAATACAGATGGGACTTCAAACCTCTACTGGCATTTTAGTCCACTCAGTGACCTACCAGCATCTTTGCTTGTTACAAGGCAGTTCTTCCCCTCCATTTACCCATGTACTTTCAGCACAGGCGACAATGTTTCACTTCTACAGATTTTAAAATAGAAAGTCTGTAACTCCACAAACAAGGTAAAGCAGAGACAGCGAAAGTACCAACTTCCCAACACTGGACAAGCTAATACATGGTTTAACTTTTTATTTCTAGACAGGCATGATAATGCTGAATGGCTGAAACTGAAAAACTCAAACCACTTAATGGCAAAAATATCCATTATAACTCTTTCCTAGCCACTACTCACCACTGCTCCTAGTGATGGGGCCATTATAGCATTCACACCTTGATCATGGTGCAAAAGACCAAAAGCTTTACAGCTAAGAGAAGAAACTGCTCTGGAGGAAGTGTGAAGTCCACTGCTAAAAGACAACATGCAAAACTCACACCGATGTGACAGACACCTGCCAGTGTCAGACAGCACCATACAAAAACACTGACAACAGGAGAAGCAGGTACAAGTAATCCCATATAAACTGTCAAGTGCTGTAGCAAGGGCACCTCAGATGTCTGTAGCAGACTGCAAACATCCTAACAGCTTCAGATGATTGATTATTTGGTTTTGCTCCGATATTCAAGCCAGAGCAGTGCTATTACACAAAAGTAGTCTTATTTAATGCTAAGAAATTATCTGTCTTATGATCAAATAATTATCTTGATATAAGGAAACAGGGAAGGTTGGTGAAAATGAGTTTGAAGCACTCAAGGATATGACCTTTAACACTCTTTTTTGGCAGGATTAGTTTTTCACAAACTTAAACCAAATCATTCCATTAAGCAATCAGAGACACACTAGTCAGCACAAGGGAGGCAGCAGGGTCACGCATGCAGGAAGGGTGGAACAAATAGGAAGTGGCAGCCTGCTGTTAGATCCATCCAGGCCATCTTTTTTAATCACTCCTTAAAAAGCTTCATCAGTAGCTTAGAATTAGAAGACAAGCACGTTAATGAACTACTACTCCTAAATTGAACATCCAGGAAGCAGTTTAAATTAACGACTCTGTTAGGCTTCAGAATTGATACCATGCTGATGTGAATGGGGAAAGTTCACACTCCTCTCAGTTACTGGCTAGCTGTGGTTTTCAGAGGACAATACTGACTCAATTTACTCTGTTCATGGTTTAGCAGCTTTACTGACAAGAGACACCAACTCAAACTCACGCATTTCTGCAGAGTGTAACTGCAAAGTTTGTTACTTCAAAGGCAGAGGGAAGGCAGTACCCAAGCCACCACAGTTGCCATCGTTCCTCTTGTTCTCTTTTCAACATTACACAGAGCTGCCTCCAGAAGCGAAATCTTCTGGATCAGTAGTGTTTTCAGATGGACTTACCGCAGGAAAGGTGCTTGGGGTGTATCGTTGCTGTTCAACTCATACAGCGAATCTGCCCGCAGACCATCAGCGACAAAGAGTACGAGACGTTTTGCCGGAGGTGGCAGTGGAGTCTGCTGAGGAGTCATACCGTGAACCAGGGGAGAGCTGAAGTAGATGTCAAAAATGGAGACCAAGAACACACAATGCACAAGGAGACCAGCGAGTATGAAGACTGGTATACCCATGGCAACAGTGGGCCGGCAAGGCAAAGTCCAACACTGAGAGGGAGTGAGAAAAATAAAGTTAGGCAGCTGAGACTTATCAGAATCAATATTTATTTCATTTGTGATAGAACAGGAGTACTATAACCACAGTCACTACCCAGGATCCATAATCAATCTCTGCCTCCAACAAGCTTTTTACCAGAAGTCAAAAGTCACTGCGTGGCTAATTCAGACTTTGAGATAGCCATTATAATGTCTCAGCAATTCATCTCTGGTGTTTAGCGGGGTATCAGATGGCTTCAAAACACCATTGAATCAAGCCAGTTTGTCTGATACTCAGCAGTTTGTTGTTACCTAATCAGTGACAGAAGACTCGGACAATGCAATGTCTTCATGAACATGCTACCCTCTACCGGCTGATTGCATGACAGTGTTGAGGTCTGCTCAGGCAAACGCAAGCCAAAGACAGATAGGGAAAGCCATCCTATAGCAAACATCCATCCAGAGTTGCTTTTTCTAAGTTTGCTATCAATTCCGAGCTCGTTATATTCTGCCTAGAAACAGAAAACGTCTTTTAAAGGAACAAAGATGCTCTGACGAGTGCAGAACACTATTCCTCTTCTAAAACAGGTGACAAAAGCACAACAGCTGAAGGATTATGTTTCATGGATAATGATATTCCCTTTTTGAATGTTTTTTCTGCCCTGTCATCCTCTGAAGTCAGGTTAGGGATACAAATATATATATATTTGTATATAACAGGTATTAATAACAGGTACACTGAAATGTACATGTCTGCCATGTGTACTGAGGGGTTCATACGATACCTACTGAAGGCAACACAAATATGTATATTGACTCAGGTAAGTGTGGGATCTGAGCCCGAATGATGCTTATTTCCAACAAAGCACTACTAGTGCTGTCCAGGCTGCTAACTTAGTTATTTAAATATCAGCTAATTATTAACCTTAACAAAACAACACCTCCCCTCACCAATTTAGAAACAGATTTCCCTAACAGCCTGGAAGGTTCAGATATTCAATTACCTACGTAAATACACACCTCTCTCTAAAGAAACTCCTTGTTCCAGAATCTAGTTAGTGCTTCTAAACTACAATATGTAAGTTTGTTAGTTGCAGAATTCCAGTAGCTGGACAGACACAGAGAGCCACCACGCGGTAAGACTATTATTCTTATAAAATAAAGAAAAAAAGGCTTCACTACCATATAACCTTAACTCTGATCAAAACTCTGAAAGATATTTTTTAAAATAAAAATTTTAAAGGGCCAGAAAAACCAGAGAAAAAAACCCACAGACTAAAAAAAGGTTTTAAAGTTAATATATATTACTACTTCCTAATCCAAAGAAAATTCAGATCTGTATGCAACTTAACCATAACTGCGAATTCCACCCATTTTTCCCCACTGAAACAAAGATGCAACAACTCCAATCCTAATCAGAAACATTAATATAGTAAATTCTCATTTTAGAGATTTGGAGAGAAAACCACGTAACAAGATTGAGACAACTAAATACAACATTTCAAAGAGACACATAATAGTCACACTTAAGTGATCAAACAAAAACTTTTCATTAATCAGGAACTTGCGTGCTTCTATGTCTACAAGTGAGACTCCCAGAGACTTGGAATATTTGTAAGTATCAGTTTGTTTATTTTTTATTTTTAAGCACTCAGGGTTCTTGCATGAATTTAAATACATGAAACCACAGTCACAGAAATACCATTAAGTTGAACACCAGACCTCATTTCATTCAATCAGTTTTATTTTCCATAGGGCTTTTTATTTTGATGTAGTTGTGTTGAGAAGAGAATCCAAACTATTCATGCCTTAAACTGATGAGACTAAACACCCTACTAAACAAAGCAGTTACTTCAATCAGATACTTGCTGTTGTATACTCCTAGTGCTATAATTCTTTAGTTTAACGTATTATAAATTCTTCTCATTAAAGTATTAATAACCTAGTCTGTTTTCAGCACTAGCTATTTCTCTTTGCTTTAACTGTCCCCAGGCCTGAGCCCTTGCTTGCAGCAAAAAAAGTGCAATCAACACAATTCAAATTTCATGCTGTCTTAGACTATAGTGATCTACAGAATCAATTAAAAAAGAAAAAAAAAAAAGAGACTTTCTTTTGCACAAGTTTGACTACATTACACTAGACTATTCATCTGGGCATATCCAACTGCTTATCACCATCAGATGATTTCAACACAGGCAGAGCACGTCCCTCACAGCCGCTCCTTCTGCCTCTAGCTTAGCTTACATTGCTCCTTTAATGCATGACTTTGTGCATCATCACTGTGACATAACATTGTGAAGAGCATCCTATCCTCAGGCTTAGAAATACTTTCCCACAGGTATAAAGTGTTTGGAAAGCTCCTAACTGCATCTCAGCTAAATGCCAGGATGGCACCTGGTGCCCTTTCCTAACAGCAGTCTTGCTTTCAAACTGCTAAGCCATTGGGTGAGGTGTTGCAAATGAGTGCTGACTGTGGTTAGAGAAGGCTCCAACTCGAAGAACAAAGTTTAAATACAGTCAACAGCAATTCTAGAGAGGTACTAGTGACCTTCTACACCTTTTCATCTTGATCAAATTACAACTAAACTTGGTCATTGCCAGTCCAAAGTGCCTAAAGCTCATTCAAGACAGCTGATTTGTGAAATATATCCTCTTCAAACATCTAAAGTATCATGGAAGAACAAAACATTTCCAGTAACTGGTCTTCAACAGAAAAGGAAGTTCTTTATCTCTGCCTCGGTTCCTCTGGGACTTCCAAACCAAAGCACCCATTCCACCCCTGTAGGACAAACACCCAAGACCAGGCTTTTTTGGACTCAACTTTCCACAGGTCCATTCCCATCTCAGCGTCAGCTCCTCTCAACACATGCTATGCCACTTGGAGCACACTCCCATTTCTTCTCAGCCCGCAATATTGATACATATTTGACTATCGAGAAGGGCAACAGAAAAGCAAGCAGGCATATGGATGACATTTCTTGTAGAGATCCTCTTCTCTAACAGCTGAAAGGGGCAGGTGGGAGAGATCTGACAAAGCAGAGCGATGAGACTGTATCAGAAAAGAACGACTGTGCACATTGGTCCTCTCAAAGGGAGACGATGCTCAGAGGAAGGGCAAGGCTTGGGTCCCTGAATGCAGAGTTAAGTTTCTGTTTCCACCCATGATGCGGAAACATTAGTTTGCCTAAAAGGTAGGGCAACATGAATGAAAATGGGCAAGTTAATTTCCAGAAAGCTCTTACTAGAGACTTAAAACAGCCAGAAGGATCCCCCAGGCACGCTGCCTGTGACAGACACTGCAACCACCACACTTACGGACCAGGTTCTGACCCATCCTACTGCAGATAAAACGGTAACCAAGATAACACATTCAGTCATTCATAATCACCGAATTACAAAATTACTTATCAGAAACCTGACAAATACTCACATCTGGAAACAAACAAATTCAGATATTAACGAAGTAAAGTATTCCCTGTTAAAGAAATGCCTTCACTAGGCCCCTCTGAACTTACAAGTACTACAGTCTAAGACAGACACGGGTGGAAGCCAGTTGAACGATAGGCTGAAATAGGGCCCTTCCCGTAGGAAAACCAGTTTGCATTTTGAGAAAGAGCTTGTCCAAGTGATCCATTGCTGTGCAGAAACAGGTCTTGGCTGATACTGGTTCATTTCTTGGCTGAATTGCTACCAACTGGTACTTCACACAGTTCTTTTAACTGAAAAAAGCCAGCAAGACAGGAAGTCAAAGAAATAAAAAAGAGCATCAGAGGTACCATTCAGAAGCCTTCTTCAGTTTGCTGGTAAGAAAAATGAGGGTGCTTTACCTCTCCTGGAAAGAGATAAAGCAGTCACCCCAGCTACAACCTAAGTTAGGGCTGACAGACCTGACAAGGCCAGACCACCAGCATTTCACTATCAACATCTAATTGTAAACTTTTGGATTTCAAGTGTTACAATATATGTCCTGCAAATCAGAGGACAACCCTCTTCCCTAATTGGGAATGCCAAAGTCACCTGAATTCACATTTGCAGGTATTTGAGCTTCTTAAATCTAGGATGGGCTACCACCTTCCATTCTGCTGTGCAACAAGGCAATTTTGTCCATGCATTTCTAGCTACTTGATATAAAGAGTCATTAGTTCAATGGATGCCACGGCAACAGAGAAAAAAACATCTCTTCTTGGAGCAGCCATCCATCCCCTGGAACCCTACTATTAAAAGTTGATTTACCATGGATCACTGAACCATGAAAAGTAAACCATCAAGGAAGAAAGTGAAGGTAAAAGACAGAGGGACCTCCGGGATTTGAATGGACCTCCATAGAAAAGGAGGATTAATGCTAAGCAACATTTGTGCTGTGTAATTGCAGCTACAAGCGTTTGTGGCAAGAAAAGAAGAAAAAGATGAGTATCTCTCACCTCAAGTATAAATTGGTATAAATTGGATACTTGTGGTCATCTCTCCTTCACTGCACTCTTGCATGAGGGGCCATCAATATGGAGAGGGAAAGCTAAATATTTATCTTGAAAATATCCTTTTCCTTACAAGATCCAGACACGATCTTCATGAGTCTGAAAAAGATTTAGGAAAAACGAGATTTTTGGAAAAAACTCAGTGTAGATCTCCTGGGACATCTGTTTTTTTTCTGCCTATGATATGCTCTAGTATTACACGTTTTCCCCCACCCATTCCAAGAGGAGTGGAATCATCAGTTGATCTGTGATCTCGAAGATGCAATACAAGGTCTCGGACTGCAAGTCCAAGGAGGGATGTCACTTAGCAGTCAACACAGCTGCCACACAACCAGTGCAGGAACAGCTGGAACTAGTTGACAGCACCTCTAAATTTGAAAATGCACAGATCTTCACTCGTCTGAATCTTCTGCCATACAGAGATCTCTTCCACTCCTCTTTTATTCCCCCTTTGTGCTTTTGCATCACCATTTGACAGCATGGCTCAAAAGCCAGTCTGAACCTGCAGGTCCAATGTGGGAACCAGAAGCTGAACAGGATCTTGTAGGTGTTCTGACAGGCCTGTCAGCATCAGGAGCAGCTGCAAATGGAAGCATCAGTATCAAACTCCTTGGTGCCCAGCAGCCTTCTGGCATGCTTTTCTGGCTGGGAAGAGGAGAGAGCAGCTAACCCAGCAAAATTTGGGTGCTCGGACATCCCTCAAACCTATAGAGTCTACTCTCATGCCTTCTAGGCACAGAGAAAGCATAGCTAG
Source organism: Fulmarus glacialis (assembly GCF_000690835.1). Lineage (NCBI taxonomy): Eukaryota > Metazoa > Chordata > Aves > Procellariiformes > Procellariidae > Fulmarus > Fulmarus glacialis. The sequence continues at coordinate 10,977 of NW_009191735.1, read as the reverse complement.
CACTCTGTATGCATCTGCCCTAGCAGGAAACATGCCTATCTATACACTATTTCTCTGTATCTCACATGAGATACAGAAATGAAATCCAGCTTCTATGGGATACCACACAAAGGAAAAAAAAAAAAAAAAAAAAAAGTCCTTTAGTGTTCTCCTCCCCCCTCCGTTACAGAGGACATCATAAACAAATTTCTCTGCAGAGCCTGGTGCTTGATGGTTCAAGGCAGAAGCCTCGCAAGGCATGCTAAAAGGAAGAAATAACAAGGATAAAAGGAAAACAGTGGATTGAGCACTAGCTTATAAGAAAAAGCAAAAGCCACAGCCTGTCAAGAGAAGAAAGATAGAAATGTATTAAACACACACACCCTTTTTCACTTTGCAGGACAAGGAGCCAGATCTAAGTATTTATTACTAGTGCAAAAATGTCTCTGCTCTCAGGTGCCTGGCCATCCAAAAAGTGGATAAACAAACCGTCACTTGAAAATATATCTTACATCTTTCTGTCAAGAAAACTTAAGCCAAGGATATCTCAGCATTTTTGTGTCCTCTGATACTTTCCCAGGCAATCCCTTAGCAAGTGACTTAGTGCACTACCTCCCACAGTCCTTATTTTCACAAAGCAAAATGTGAGCTTTGCCCAAATCATGACTGCATTATTCTACTTGATTCTCTTAAGCCATTGCCTATCACACCAAGAGGAGAGAAAGAAGCTTCTAGTCTTGTAGATAAGAGAGGAGCATGTTGCAACCTATTTGCCACATGCCATTTCTTACTGTCCATCCAAACATATCACTTCTTATAATACAGTTCAGACAGCCAATTCATCTCCTCTACAGACTCAGCCCAAGGAGTAAACTATGTATCAGACTCAGATTTATTCTTTTCTTTCTATATCTTTTCTCCTTCTGTCACCACCTCCTGAACTAAATACAGAGCCAATGGAGTCCAACCTCCAGTATGTCAGAATTTAAACATCCCAATTCTTAAATAAAGACCCTTTTCATAGAATCATAGAGTCATTAAGGTTGGAAAAGACCTCTATGATCATCAAGTCCAACCATTAGCCCAACACCACCATGCTCACTAAACCATGTCCCTAAGCGCCTCATCTACATGTCTTTTAAATACCTCCAGGGATGGTGACTCAACCACTTCCCTGGGCAGCCTGTTCCAAGGCCTGACCACTCTTTCAGTGAAGAAGTTTTTCCTCATGTCCAGTCTAAACCTCCCCTGGCGCAACTTGAGGCCATTTCCTCTCGTCCTATCGCTTGTTACTTGGCAGAAGAGACCAACCACTACCGCGCTACAACCGCCTTTCAGGTAGTTGTAGAGCACGATGAGGTCTCCCCTCAGCCTCCTCTTCTCCAGGCTAAACAGCCCCAGTTCCCTCAGCCGCTCCTCATAAGACTTGTTCTCTAGTCCCTTCACCAGCGTCGTTGCCCTTCTCTGGACACGCTCCAGCACCTCAATGTCCTTCTTGTAGTGAGGGGCCCAAAACTTAACAGAAAAGTACTGAAGATCCACCAAGCTACTCACTGCCTGTTAAATATGAGTTATCCACATGAACAAAACAAGTAGAAAACTAGCACTGCCCTGTCTACGCCGGAGGCTTCAGCAGACTTCAGACCTTCTCACTTTATTGGATGTTGTACATGAGTAGAGAAGAGAGCAAGCAGATACATGGGAGCAATCGTTCTGAGGGACAAGGCAGAACCCGCTAACACCTTTCTTAAAGTCTAGGAGAGTAAAGAAAGAAAAGCAGCACGGACCTCCTTGAGTGCAATTAATTATTTTTCCAGAATAAAGTGATTCACACAGATTAGAGAAGGGGTTTTTGGTTGGGCTTTTTTGGGTGGTTCCCCCCACCCCCCCCAAATCCTCAGAAAGAAAGTTCAGTTCCTGGCTGGTGGCAGATGGGATGAAGAGACCCTCTCTTTCTTTGTACTCGCACCTATCAAAACAACACAAAAAAATCCTTCTATTAGCTGCAAGTTCCTCACCAACAGTCATGTCAGTGCAAGGACTAAACCACCCAGACTGTGATGGTGGCAGGGGAGCAAAACAGCTGCAATGAGCCACCTAAGCCCAACCATCAGAGACAAGAAGCAGGCAGTTTATTTCACATGAGCTTTTCCCTCTTTTCAAGTTGATCCATAACTTGCTGACAAGACTTTTTTTTTTTTTCTTCCTTTTTTTGACTCATGCCACAGAAGCTACATCCACAGCCCCAAGGTGGATTAGGTCCCTCAGAGCTTAACAGGAAGGCTGACATAATTAAGTGCAGCCCTCATTTTCCCAAAGTAATCTACATCTAAGCTGCATTCCTCTGAAGTTATAATCTCTCAGCATTATTTATAAGGCAAAGAAAACCATACTTGTACCAAAATACAATACAGTTCTTCGTGAGAAATGTAACATTTCCCTTTTATATTTTTCTTTCTTCAAATATGCAATAAACCACACACAAAATACTACACGGAATATGCCCCATTGACAGGAATATTTTTAAGGAAAATAAAGTGTCAAGACAGGGAGCTCAAAATACATTAGTCATCTGTTTTAGAGGGACCATGCTTCACTAATACTGTCAAGTCTGTTGGTTAAGATGAAGAAAATCCATTGGAAATGCATTTTCAATAAGCATCAATGGCCTTGGTAAGTATCTTTTACAGAAAAAAAGAAACAGAGAGGAATGCCTGCTATGTTTCTGGCTGACTAATACATTTTTCAAGTAAACAGTGTTGTGTATTTTGTAATTTAAACTGTCAAAGTGGTGACTGTACAATTTGTCCGTACATAAAAAATGATCCTTTTGCTTAGGGCAGGGGAGCAAAGTGGAAGTCGCGTGGTCTAACTGACAGTATTTTGCATGGTATGGCAGTTATGCATCATCTAAGATGGCACTAGCAGTCCCTACCTTATTCTTTTACTAATTTAGATTTTTAGAGTTACACTCTTAAAGTTAAGAGTCTTGACTCAAATGCAATCAAGTCTTTTCACAGCACATACACCTATTGACTGCACAAATTAATTGATACAAGAGATTTACCAGCCAGTCTCAGAGTAACTCTCTCTCATATCTTTTACACACTACTTAAACATAGGAAACCCAAAATTCTCATCTTGACTTCATTGTATAATCATACTATGAATAGAAGTGGGATAATGATAAAGTCCCTTTTCCTCCTTTCCAAAATTTCATTTTCTTTCTCTATTGAGGCATAACATGCTCTGCCAGACAATGAAACTGCAACTACAGTATTTCTACTTCCTCTAACACTGAAGTGGCTTTTGTAATTCAAACCATCTGTTTAAAACTGTTTTATGTTCAACATCTTCACTGAGCATTTTAGGGATTATAATAACAAATGACATCTGTTTTAAATTTTAAATGTGGTTCAGTAAAGCACATCCAAACCTGAGGCAAAGAGCTCAAAGAATATTTAATTTTCTTTTTAACATCGCTTGATAATCAAAATTACTCTGCCTGCCTAGGAAAGTCTCTTTTGCCAAAACTTTTCAAGGGGAAATTTGACTGTGGCCTGCAAGGCGCCAATAAAGCATCAAGTGTCCTAATACTTGAATGTACTGCAAATCAGTTACCCCAATCTCAGCCTACACAATTTCCTCTGAATTATCCTGTAAACATGGGAAATCGTATCCACAAGTCTCCCAGGCACAAAAAACTACTTGAGAACAACTGACAACAGGACAGCATTGACTAAGAGAACAAGAATACTTCTTTAAGAAATGATGACTGCTTTGAGGCATGAAAGAGAAAACAAGAGCGTCACCCTTTGGTAACACTTGTTAGCCAAGCGGAGAAAAAATGAAGAGTAGAAATTCAGCATTACATCTGCTCAGTATGCAGGCAGCTAGAAATCCAGAACTCAGAAAAAGCAAAGCCCAACAACAATAAGCCCCGAGTGGTTTTGCTGCCAATCAGCTATTTCACTGGGGAACAGCATGTGGGGGGGGCCTATGCCTGTTTTCAGAAGGTGTTTGCAAATCCTCTTGGGTATTTCTTGACTTCCAAGTCATTCACCAATACTCTATCAGCAAGTCTTCTTCAAGCACTACTGTTCTACAGCTTAATATCATATTTTCATCTCAATATGGACTGTTTAATTCTTTTTGTGCTGCCAAGAGTGTCTTGCATTACTCAGATTTCTCTATTCTTGCAAAAAATAAGAATTTTTTTTTTCCTGTCATTGTTTTTTCTTGCCCTGTTTGGACATCTTGTAGACAGATTTTTCATATTATAAGTTTCACGGGATACTTTTGGGGAAAGAACATCAGCCTGAGAGTGTCTAACAGAACCCAGCCCACTGACTTCCACGGCTGCTAGGGTCAAGGGACCAGCAGCACTTAAGAGAATGCAAGCGAATGGAAGACTATGAATAGAAGTTTGCCACAGCAGTCTTGATGTCTCATTGGAGCCCTCCCTGGCAAACCAAGGCTGAAGGCCCCTTGAAATTTTTTAAAGAGATTTGCAATAAAACTATGCAATAAAGCCCATGCACCAATACAAGCAGCACAGTTCTTCTTCTTAGCAATAAAAGGGACAAGGATCAAACTCTTTAAAGTCATACAACAAATATTAATGAAGAGCACAGAGGGAAAAGGATGGAAAAAGAACAAAAAGAACAAAAGCTGCATTGAGCTTTGCAAAACAGCTTGCAAATATATTCTGTATACACACAGAGAAGAAAACACCCTTTGACAAAAAAACCAAACAGTGCTTAAAGTATGTTCCATTGAAGCTAGTATGAATAAGGAAGGTTTAAAAAAGCTGACAGAAGTTGTTTGTCTTTTATTAAGTCACATTTCCTTATTGATATGAACCATTACAAATAAACAAGAATTATGTCAAATAGTAACAAGCCACATCTGTTGAATCTTGCACATAAGCCTCTGAATGCCAATTTGCCAATAGTTTCAGTTTGAAGGAAAAAAAAAAAAGGACTACAAGACAACCTTCTAAGCATACAGTAATACTTTCAATAAAAGGAATACAGAAGTCAAATAATCAATTTGTAGGCTCCCACACTTTCAAAAGCTTTTTTTTTTTAAAAAAAAGAAAAGGACTTTGGAGCTTTTGAGTTCAAAAGTACTACTTAATTATGCTAGCCAGTTCAATATAATGTATAACTGAATACGATTCAGCTGGCTAGCATAATTGATATTTCATGTACCTTTGCCTACCAAACTTCAGTTTCACAGCAAAGTTGACACAGACAGAGGTAAGTTAAGTTTCCCACTGAGAACAAAAACTCATTTAAAGCCTGAGGTGAACACACATAAGGAAGGCAATCCAAATCGGAGACGCATTACACGACACAATTCCCGGACGAGCACAGTTGAGAAGAGCAGCCTGCGAGCGCAGAGGGGAGCGACGGCCAGTGCCCTCCCGGGACAGGGACAGGGACAGGGCCAGGCAGCCCCCACCCGCGGCGGGCGGGCGGGCGCTCTCCAGGGTCCTGCACGGCTCCCGGGCCCCACAAAGCCCTTCGTGCTCGCGGGTGCGACCCGGCACTCGGCACCCTGACAGACCAAGTCTCTGGGAAATCCCACCCTGAAAACATGCTGTCAGGAAGTGCTGCTACGTCATAAAGAAATAAGCACAAGGGAAAAAAATTCTCCAGTTCCTTCAATCACCGAGTGAAACAAACTATTCAACAAAACGGCAACAGCCAAGTTGTAAAGCGCAGAAAAACACTAAAAGGTTGGATTACATCACCTTCAAGAGAGCATTCAAGTTCGCAAGTAGCCACGTAAGTATATACAGTATTTGTGCAAGGATACTTTGAGGTCTAGTAAGAAATCTGTATGCAAAGGAGTCACCTCCTCTTTACCACTAGCAGCCATAGTCGCAAGGTGTTCACATAGAAGGCATTTTCCTAAGCATGCATAAGACACAAACCCCACTCAAATTATCAGTTACTGCAGCCTGAAATACTTACATTCTCTTTAGAACAAAGTTATTTTTGGTCCTACAGCAATCTCTACTAAAAAAGTAATTAACGTTCATTATTGTTTATGATATATCAACTTGTAAACACCCTCTGTTGAAACCCTGTGAGCTTACATTTGTTTTTAAGACAAAGCCAAGCCACTTTTCATTTCTGTAAGACACCTTTATCTTTCAGCTGCTGCCTGACCCTAATAACTAATAGAGCGAGGAAATGATTCCTGGAAACAATCAGTATTCTGCCTCTTGCCAACACGGGGCACTGCTGATTTAAAATGAAAGTTCCCCACCACTCAAACTTTTTTGGCAGAAAAATGGCAATAGCTTCATTGTAAAAAAAAAAGCTCAGAGAGCAAGATGAAAACTGTTAGACAGACACGCAGAAACCTGGAGAACACAGATGGGCAACATCTCTCCAGTTCTTATATTACATCTTTCCCCCAAAATGGGGAATCATTTGTAGTTTCCTGATCTCTCTGCTGGCAAAAGAGGGGAGCGATACAACACTGGCAGGTAGAAGATTCCAAAGAGATGACAATTACTATTATGAGACAGACACCAAATACAGTTTCCTGTCAAGAACACGAAGGCAAAGTCTACCTAACTTAGTACCTGCTCTCAGGTACACAACCTGTCTCAGGACACAACCAGCTAGTTTTGAGATGACAGAAAAAGTCTATTATTCACTTCTGTGTAGCTGTTACTCGCCTGTACCCTACCATCTGTAGAAACTTGCTTGTAATTAAAAGCATGTTTTCCAAAATACTTAAGACCAGCAAGGCAAATATCAGGTATTTTATACAAAAATGGCTGTCACGGGAGTAGTGGTTAAAAGAACAAGGAGTCTTCGCAGTCACAGATACTTCAAGGAAAACGAGGCCAGTACAGCTGCAGAGAGCTGTCCTGTCCTCTGCTCCTCCCCACTTATCCCCATGCCAAACCTCTGCCTTGGGCTGGCACAGCCATCTGTACAACTGTACAGTCAAGCAGACTGAGAATGAATTCAACTGAAAATAACCTCAAGAAAAAAAAAGGAAGGAAGAGTAAAGATAACTTTCTTGTAGTTTAGTTCCCCAATCTAATTCCCAAAACAAACCTCTGCATTGACACCAGGACAGGACTGCATCTCTTCCCAACAACAGTGCTAACTCAGCATGTTCAAAGCATGTCCTCAGGCTCATACTTTGTTCTCGGAAGCCTGCACCTCACCCTAGTTGTATTCATTTTATTAACACCATAGTTTATTGCATGACGTCTTCCACAGGCTGTCTCAAATCTCTGTTATCATATTTCCCCCTTATATTTGAACATAACTGAAGAACAGCAGGCTGTATAAGGAAAACACAAGGGTTTTTTTTCAAAACTGTGCAAATACTGAAGAGGAATAAGATGAAGCAAGCAACCCTCAAAAGCACAGAGCAGCAGCATGGAGTCAGCATAGCAACATCTCTGCAAGTTGGCCCATGCTTCTGCAGTGACAGGAATAAATAAGACGTTTTCAATGTCAGGATTAATTGTCTTGACCTCCACAAAGCTTCAATAAAAGACACCTTAACAAATTCAGGCAAAACAGCTTTTCATTTGAATTTAGTACCTTTAGAACTCAGAACACAAGAATGACTTTACAATGACCATTTTCATACTTCAGTGCACTGTTTCCCTTCCCCAGGTACACTGTCCTTCACCATGATGAGGCATGGTAAGGCATACCATTTTAGACAGAGTGGTCTGTTACCCTCTACAACAGCTTTCTGTGCAGCTTACATTTCCAGACAACACACTCCATCTTCCAGACTAGGGTGAACAAAGCCCAGGCAATTCAAAACTCTAATGTTTGTGGTGTCACAAAAGGTCCTACCTTTTATTCCCAAATTATGTCTCCTCACTCAAATGTGACAGCATTTTTTCCTATCTATTCATTCTCACAAAAACATAATACACATATCATGAAGCTTGAGCAAGTTTTCTAAAATACTCCTTAGGCTCTGAGTGTGTTCACTCACTGTATCTTCGATGATAGGCTTCCAAATATCCACTGTTCACAGTAATGCTTCAAAACAACAGTTTTAGAGGTAGAAAAACACAGCCAAACTTTGATTCAAAGGGATTTGGGGGGTTTGTTTTGTTTAATTCAGGTCCTCATCTGACTTCATGGGACATTATCACATTTTTGTGGCTGAAAATATTCCCCAGAGCCCCTTCACACTGCTGTACTACTTTTACTTCAAATCCCAATTTAACAAACACTTTCTAAAGTCAGTTTCTCTGGGTAAAGCTACATCTGTACTTAACACACAAGTAACTATTAACTACTGATATAAGCTATTCTCACTAAAAACCATGCCCTTAAAACTGGAAGGGACAGATACAGTTTCAGAGAAATGGCAGAGGTCTTTAAGCCCAAACTACCAACATTATGAGTCTCAACATTTGCATTATTCTGCTCCTGCAGAATATCAAAATATTTTTGAGGTTAGAGAGTTTACAAAGCACTGAAATTCAATTTTTTAAGGTCTGAAAATAAACATAAAAATCATAACTTCCGTAAAGTTTCTTTTGAAAGGGGGTAAAAGTTAGTCTTAAATAAACATACATAGACAAAGATTCTTTCAGGTAGCTCAGCTTTAGAAGAAGACTTTAGCAAGAATTGGCAGAACTCACAGATCTGCATTATTTTAAAGTGGAAATCAGATTTGCTTCAGATTTTCCTCCATTATTTTGTTCCCTGTGCCTTGATTGGGACTCCAGTCAGATGAAAAAAAGCCACTCTACTTCACTGTAGGACTCACTAGAACCCATTAATTCATACATTTCAAGTATTCAGCACAGAAAAACCCTCTATGGACCTGAGAATTTTTTTTTTTTTAGATGGAATTAACCTTGTCTCTAGAAGCTGAAACAGAAAACCCCTTATAGCTTGACTTAAACTGTACATTCACTGTTAGAGCAGTTGACACTGCACCAGAGTAGCACAGAAAGAAGGCATACTTTACACACACATGACCCCACCAAACAGCTTAGAGGGAATCTGAAACTGGTCATATGTTTAAGCTCATTAAACTTTGAAGCATTAGCTCAAGATTTAACACTCCTACCAAAATCAACATAGTAAAAGCAAAGACTGATTTTTTCCTACTTATTTTCCATCTCCAGAACTGTAAGTTTAAACGTTAATGAAAAAACATGCGTAGACTGAAAAAATTATTTATATGCCACCACCTCCAAAAATATAGCTTGGATACTTAGCTTGACAGACCCGTTTTTAGAAATCAAGCTTTCTGAGATGTATTTAGGTATGCTGTTTGTCAGATATAGAACTCGAATCCTTTAAAAGTTAGAAGGAAACACTAACTCCAGTAAAAGACAAAGCAGCTTGATGAACAATCTGCCACTCAGAATGACTACCAAATAAATTAAGAAAAAATTAATTTGTAGCTGTCTGCCTCAAGTAGACCTATATAATGCTTTATTTCCAGAACTCATGCAGCTTTTTCTGCCTCGCACATCCTCCAAGGTGCTACACTTTCCTTATCAGGTTTTCTTCTCAGGTCTCTCAAAACAATACCCCTTTGGTTCACCATAAGAAACTGTTTTTAAGCATATTGTTAAAAGCACATTTTTCTCCCTACATTCTTCTGCTCTGGAACACACATTTCAGCTGTGTTAACTTCATCCCAGCCATCCATAAATTATTTTGGAGCAACTGAGTGACATCTGTAAATATTTCAGTTAGTTTCATAAATCCAAACAAACCTGTTTCGAAGTACGGAAACAGAGGAATAGTTTTACAGTATTTTAGGTGAGGAAGAGTGAAAAAAGTTAGTCCTTACTGTAACAGCACACAGAAGTCGGCAGAAATGAGTCTCTTAAAAGAAAGGCAGAATTTAGAGTTTGAACTACCTTTAAACAACTTCAAGTCACATGTAAACATTGCCGATCGCCACTAGAGGCTGCTACAGGACATCAGTAAGCTTTTCCCTCCATTTTAAGGGAAGACGCAGAACACCAGCATATCAACTTTTAACAAGTTCATACTGAACATGCTTTAACTCTCCAGAAAGGAAAGGAAAAAGCACAAGATTGCTTTAAGGGTTCCTAATTCCACCGGAGCAGCAACAGTAAAATACTTTTGTTCTTATTTTTATTCTGCTCCGAGTCAAATTTTAAAGCATTTTCAATATACCACCATTTTACTTCATACTACAACCAGTTCACGCTCCACTACTTACTCTCTTTCTGTATATCGACAACATAAAACATTATGTTAATAAAAAAATTCAAAGTTTATTATAGGACAGAATGCAAAATTGATTACACTATTTACAAAAATTTATGCAAATTAAAAACAGAAGGAAAGCACCAGTCTTTAATAGCATACTATCATGATATAAATGGAATAGTTTGCAGGCACAGTACTGAATATTGCTTCTAGATCTCGGTATCACCGCAAAACGTTGCCACTATTTTATTACCAAGATTTCAGCCCCAGTTTTGCTCTCAGTAAAGCAAATAGCTCCCAGTGAATCAGCTTCACAAACAAAGCTCCGATTAGTGGGAATAGGGCGTTATTTTCAAAGAAACGAACAGAAACCAACGCTGACCCTGTTCTGCATCGTTTCTAGTGAGCTGAACTTCCTTCAGTAACAAACGCTCCCTGTTGCTACACTCCGGCTTCAATTCGAGTTTCTTGCCAGGTAACACACAAGGTAACAGCTTCGCAACATCTTTTTAAGAGTGATAGCGTCATACTTCCAGATACACAACCCTTGCTCCCTAATTTCAGGCCTATCGGGCGTACCTGATGCTGGACGATGCCTCACGCCCATTGGGGGCGCGGAGCGCAGGCCGCCCAAGCACCCGCCTGGCCCGGGGGCCCTCGCACGGAGCTGCCTTCCCCAGGCAGCCCCACCCTGGCCCAGCCAACCCAACTGGGACATGGGGTCGGCTGACGGGTGCCTTGGGGCCTAGGCCTCAGCCCGGGCTATGAGGCCGAGCCCCACACACCCATC
>NW_009191734.1:0-849 GCF_000690835.1 Fulmarus glacialis | reverse complement strand
CGGGCAGGGAGGCACTGCTCAGGCTTGCACCCTGTTATTTAGCGCTGCAGACAGAGACGAGAACAGCGTTCCTGCTACAGAGTGCGATATGCACATGAAGAGTATTTGCATATGAGATGTGGGTATAAGACCGAGAGGAAGAAGGAAGTGAGGGAGCTCAACTCATAACTCTTCATTCAAACTGCTAGGGAGAGCCCCCCCGCTGCGCTTCCCGCCCTGGAAACAGCCTAGAGACTGTGCACTGGTGACTGAAATTTTTAGCAACATAAAAATATGAACAATGAGCAAAATTTGATTTAGTATTGATTTAATTAGAGGGCTTTAATACTGATTTAATAAAGGGGAGCGTCTGTGCCATATGCTCAACTGGTGGAATTAGTAATTTGGTCAGAAGAGAGAATCCCGAATGCCCAACCTGAAGAGCAAACCCAAACAGCTGCTGGCCAGCAGCTCAGTGTGCTTCAGCCAGTTGTTTCCCAAAAAAAAAGAAAACATGACGACGATCTTAGGACAGCTGGCAGGAGATGCCCACTGAGGGCTGCATAATTCTACGTGAAGACGTAAGGTGCGATCTAGTGCAGGGCTAGCATAAAAGATTGTTTTTACCCCATGCACAGCAGTAAGACCTGGATAAAGGAGAGTGGTCTGAACCCTTCAGGACTATCCTGAACTATATTGCTTTGGAAGAAAAACTGCTCTGCATTATGCACATCTCTGGGAGGCAGCCTCGCTGCCCAAGGAAAATGCAGTCTCTGTCCTTCGTAACTGGGTGAGCTGGGTGACACACATTTGCTGACGCGCTCTTGCCACAAGGCGTTGACCTTCAGAGGTTTTTGAGCCCAGAGCCTC
>NW_009191733.1:13416-21575 GCF_000690835.1 Fulmarus glacialis | reverse complement strand
TATATATATATAACCTGTAACTCAGATGCAAAGCATTTCAGTACTACATTTCCTGTGGAATTTCACAATTAAATATTCTATCAAGGGATCAAGGTAGCAACATAACTACAGTGAAGTGATAACTTTAGAGTTATGAGATTAAATTGATACCAGTTAAAGGCATCATGATCTCGAGAGACATTGATAGCTTGGCCCACATGTCAGCTTTGCTGAAAGTTACTGCAGTTTCCTGAATTTGTCCACCAAGTCAAGAATTAGTTGATTTCAGTGTTTTCTTCATTGATTACCTCAAAGCAAAATGAAAGCAAAAAGCTGCCATCGTGATATTGTAGCACGTTTTATTCTTGCAGGTGTGAAGAGTAAGTAACACAGGCTGACAGAAATCTGAGAATAAGCCTTAACTGTTTATTTAAACCCTTCGGACACTGTTTCTATATGCTTCTACAAACTTTTTTCTCTGTTTTTATACTGAAGGTGTCTAACTTAAAATTTTTGTTTTCCCTGAATAGACAACTAATTGGACCCTGTGCTAAAGCTAAAGAAGGTGCTATAGTGTCCTACTAGAAATAATTCTAAGGTCAATATCAATAGTCCTTGTGATGTGTTTCACATTGAAGGACCATTTATTGAAGCTAACCTAGCTGTTGCTGTCTTCCTCTACTTCTCCTCCCACACCTCAGCTGTCATGCTGCAATTCCCTTCTCTGTCCCTTGGAAACTGTAGCCAAGTATGTATTTTGTTTTTTAGGGACATATCTTTACAGATAGAAACATACAGTTTCTACCCTACTGAAGTGCTCTTCATGGTATCTTATTCTCCACTTAAAATTGTTTCTGTTAGTTCTGGGTGTGGAGTCCTATATAGTTTGAATTTTCCTATCTTACATTTTACCTTTACTACTTTCTAGTCCCTAAGATGTGATTTCTTCTGTAGATCAGCCTAATTGATTTTCCTTGTAAGTGCTCTACCTAATTCTAATAGTTCTAAAATAAATTACATCGTCTTTGTTAAACCTTTATATTTTCACGTTGTCCAGTGATATTCTTGAGAATTCTCCACCATTCATGACAGGAGGATGGTGGAATCTTTACACTTGTGATAATCATCTTTTCTATCCTAAACATTAAGTTCCTGGCCTTTTATAGTTTAATTAGTATTATTTTAGTGAAGAAAAGTATCAACAAGAATTCAGATCTGTGAGACTTTCCTAGGTTTCTGCCTCACACACCTATTAAAAAAAAAAAAACAGTGATTTTTTCAGAAATACATTGGCACCTTAAATGCAATTACAGAACTAGGTCTTGCAACACCAAACCTTACTCTGCAAAAGAAAGACTTGCTGTATCTGCTAGCTTCCTTCTGATAACTAATTGAATCTCTTGTCTCAGTTAAATAGCAGAAATAAAATAGTAAGCTAAACTGTGGTTCAACTTAAAACAAACAAAGCAACAGCAGTGCTTACATTTCCATTCTCTTGACATGTTTTTCTACATATTAATACTCAAACCTTAACTTGTTCTGGTGGTCAGATTTGGTTCTTGCAATAATTATGGGAAAGGATGAATCAGCCAACCAGATATGTCTGAGAATGTTTGTTTGCAGATATTGTCCTCTTGGAAGCCTATGCAGTTCTACTGCCTTCGGTAAGATTGAACAGCTCTCAAGGAAAGAACAGTATGAAATCTATGGGTACAGAGACTCAGCTGCTGTCGTGATACATCCTAGCATGATACAGGATCTGAAGAAAGTCCAGCTTGCCTATTCCTGAGTTTTCAAGAATGGCATTGTCTAGGATAGACAGGATTTTAATATTTAAGAATTTAATCCCATGATTTTTTTTTTTGTTCTTTAGTAGAAAGTCACTTGCTTAGTATCTGATCTAGTACTTTTTATGTAGATAAATTTTATGGGTGGGACTCTTATAATCCGATATGCGAAATGCACTATCAGAGCAGCCCAGGGCAAATATGTTATTTCAGTTGGAGTCAGCAGCCAGCCATGGGTTGGTAACCTAATTTTTATGTACTTCAGTCCTTCTTTGGACAAAGCAATATTCTCATGCTTTTACCCTCCTTCTAAGGTCATGTTGGCAGTATCTTTGTGTTCAGCATTATTTTCACAGATATTTGGATGTTTATTCATCCAGTAAATTGTTCAATATAATAATTCCTAGATCCATAAGTCAGTAGTCTTTGTTTTGTGGATTGCTGTAGCATTGTTTGTCCAGTTGATGATCTAGGAAACACGAGAGATGTTCCATCTTATGGCTTTTCTTCCTAAGTGCTGAGTAAGGTTGAAAATGTTTTGGCTACCACCCATAGCTGAGCCCTATATATTTCCAAAGATATGGTTAGGGAATTTACTTCTACATTCAAGATAAGTTAATATATTAAGATATAGACAGAGTATTTGGATATTGAGTATATACATTAACAAGACTTCATTTAAAAACACCTTATCCTTCCCTTCTATCAACTTTTCATGGTGCAGAGACTGTCCATGTCAAAGATGGATCTTATTTTGAGATGAGTGGATCTCCAGTTCATTTTTATATTCTTTCTTTAATAAAAACGTTAGAAGAGACTTTGTCAAAGGTATTGTGTTTAGAATTGCCTTTCTGATAGTGTGCCCAGACAAGTAGTGATATGAATTCTAGAGCAAAGCAAAAGTTGTCTGTATAAAGTTGTCTATATATCATATATATTTCTTCAAATATTCTCCTGAAAAACAAAACGTAGACTTGTTTCCTGCTGTTGAAAACTAATGTGAAGAATATTGTGTATATTAGCTTTACTTACCAATTATTCCTTGATACCGTGTTATGATTTGTCTCCAGGTTCACTTTTATATGTACACTTGCATTAAATCCAATGAAAAATTTAAGTTCAGTTTTTGTGATGGAGAGAGAGAGAGACAGTGTGGACATGAAAAAAAAACAAGAAACATAATTTTCATAGCAGGTCTCTACATGGAGCAATAGATGCATTAGCAATTCTCCTTGAACAATTAAAAATTTGTTGTGCTCAGTAGATCCATCTGGCCAACAATCTGCCTGAAGGTTGTCTTCCATACATGATAAAAAGGGGGGTTTATCCAGTTGCTTAGCCTATTCATCACACAGCTTGAGCTTGAAGACTCCTTGGCTTAATTACTTACGTTGTGCCACAGACTCAATCAGAAGTGATGCCAGAAGTGCTGCGAAGATAGTAACATTTTCCTCTGGGATTAAAAAAAAAAAAAAAAGGGAGAAAGATTATAGTGTTGGAAGGAAAGAGGTTGACTCTGCTTATGTTGCAGTTAAATTGATAAACATTGGTGATGTAAGATCAAAAAATATTGTTGCCTTTTCTGTGTGGGACATGGATTCTTAGGAGGATCTTGGCATCCTCAGTAATATGACCCGAGTTGTTGTAACAAATAATATAATAGAAGTAATGTAAGGCAAGTTCAAAGCAGTTTCTTTAAACTAAATAGTTCATATGGGAAAATTCATCATGAATTGACGCCTTTGTTTGGGACTGCATTGTCCAGATGATGAAGCCTCAGGTCAAGCATAGATTGCATGTGAAAGCAAACTGGGCCACCACTGTTGACTCCAGGCTTTTTACACTTAGTTCTTTATATGTGAGTACTGAGGTTTAAAAAGGGTAAATGAATAAGAAAAAACATTCTGAATGCCCCCCTCAAGAGGATCCTCTGTTCTATGACTAAGTGTCTGAAGGTAAGGAATATGAATGACATTGGTATAGTAATACCTTTACTCTGTATGATCCTCACCCTACGCATAAGGCCAGCATTGCTTTGGAGAGGGTAGGCCTGACCTGTCTGCCCGCTTTGGGCAGCTATGGATGCTCTTAGTGACAGAAACTGTTCACATGCTCCCTAACTTTGAAGCTCCAGGAGGTAGGCAGGGTTAGACATAGGAGTGTGTATGTGTGGATTGCCGATAGGAGCTATATTGGATTAGAAGGTGCATATGGTCTTTACGTGGAGATGAAAGTGTAGCTGATAATTTGCATCCTTTCTTCCTATGCAGGTTCTTTTAGAGATGGTGTATGGTGTATGTATAAGACCTATTTCAACTATATACCTGGTGTTAACTATTAACGATATATTATATAACTGGCTGTTAACTATTTTTAACTAAATGCATCTTTGCACATATCCTGGATAGTTCATCCTTTCAGCTGAGCAAGGAAATAAGACAGCTATGTATTTGCAAATGACAGTGGGTTCATTGTTAGTAAGGCTGTTTTGAATTGTTGGTTGAATTGGGATGATATTAGAATGAAGGACTAAAAAAATGTTTTGGGGCAGTATTCCTATGAAAGATCCATGACATCCTTCAGGAAGATGCAGATCAGAATTTTACCTCTTGGGAATTTATTCTTCTGAAAACCAAGCCAGGCTTTAAAAAAACAAAAAAACAAACAAACAAACAAAAAAAAAACCTCATGGTTTTATCCAGTTTAAGAAATTTTCAACACTAAATCTAGTTAAGCCTGTATAACATTTGTTATTTAAGGTTATGAACTTAACAAGGCAGGTTTGCTGATGTGATTTAGTTCAAACAAAAGACCATTCAATGTTATTGTTGAACAATAGATTATTTTTCAGTTACAAATACATAAATATGATTGCATTTATGTCTAATAATTACTGGTTCTTCAAGCATCACCTAGGGAATTTGAAGCTTTCTCTTACATGTTGTATGACTAGAACTTTGGTGCAGAAATTTAAAGAATAAGGGCTTTTAAGAAACTTAAGATAGGGAAATTTGAAATGAAGGTCCAAGCCTTCTCTGAATGCTCTGTAGTATCCAACTGTTTTAGTATTCTTCCACTGAATGATCTGTTTTATCATGTGCTATATGCTGCTCTAACTGACTGTCATGGTAAAAGACTATATTAAATTACCTTATTGCTTGTTTTTTAATAACTAAAGTAATTAAATTAGGCTTTCTAAATTCAGAAGTGACTTTGTACTAACTAGACATGTAAGTTATATCAAGTTTTTAGTTTTATCTACAACAAAAAAGTACAATTTCCTAGTAGATGACGAGGTGTTGTGTTCATTGTGTAGATTTAAGATGTGCTATTTGAAATCTGAGATTTTTGTGGAATTTGCCAACAATATTTTATGCTCATAAACCAGTTTGAAGCCCCAAACACAATTTCATTTATCTTTATATTCTAAGCTTTATAGAGTCTGCAAAAGTGTCCATCTGTTCAGCTGAGATTGCTTCAAACAGTGAGTGGTCAGAGAGACTTAGCTGATAAAGGTCAAAGGAGCCTCTTGACCCTGTGATACTTGCCAAAGCAATTGGAGCATAGGGACTGATATACAGTTAGATATAGCTTGCTAACGTGATCTCCACTTTAATTGGTAATGATAGCAGGAATACACAGTAAAGTCATCGCTGAAAGAAAACAAAAAGTATCCAATATAGTAATTTATTACCAGTCAGTGGGTTTCACGCACTAGGTTGTTTTACCCCTGCAGTGGTCAGAGAAAGCAAAAAGGTACTCTAACACTTAACTGAAAATGGATGCCCTGCTGCTATCAGAGATGCATGGTGGTCAAATGATTGCCTGTGCCATTAGCTTGGTAATGTTTTCTCTATTGTAAACTCAGCTCCCCATGTTCTTCCTGTGCATCAGCTGCAGATTGAAGGCTTTCTCGTTTGTCTTCTATTTGTGCTGCCAATCATCAAGCTGCTGTCCACCAAGCACATTTCAAGGAGGCAATTTTTTTACTACTATCGACTACCATCTCTAGCAACCGAGGGCTCAGAGGATTTAGAAATGAATTTAATGCTTTAATTTACACTGTGCCAGCCATTTTGTGCATTGTTTATGTATTTGTTTTCTGAGACAATTACAGGTTTCCTATTTTGCAAAACTATGTGTGAGATAGCACCTGCAAACATGTCCCCAAAACATAATTCTTTCTCTTATGTATATTATATATAATGCTACTATTTTCTTTAAAAAGGTTAAAGAGAAAAAATGTCTATGAAGGTAAAGACATTCACTGAGCTATTCTGTATTTAAAAAAAAAAAAAACAACGCAAACCCAAAACGAACAAAACCGAAGACACTTATTGCTTCCTACCATCAAGAGTGAAGCATCATGGATAACAGAATAGAGCTGTCATTGGCAATATAAGTTAATGTTTAAGACCCGTAGGTGTGGTAGCCATGCTTCAGTTAAAGCAGTTCTTCCAGCTCCGTGAAGTACAAGTGTAAGAGACAAGGTGGGAGTAGCTAAGTAACTTTTACAAGCAGCTATGTGACATGCTTCTTTTTTGTGAGCCTAGAGCCAGACCAATGATGAGATGTGATTCTGAGGGAAGTTAGGAGCGCTGAACTCCTATTGACATCCCAGTGACTGGCATGATCAAGACACAGAAATTCTTAGCCCTCAATACATTTTGGTAGGCCAATTCTATGGCCCCACCCTCCTCTTTCATTTCTGTAACTGAGGTTCTTCACATTTTAGCTTTTAAAAAACAAATAATCCTATTTATTGTCAATGTTATTGATTGCCACAGAAGTAATGAACAGTAAGTGATTCAAACATGTAAATGCTCTTTAAAGTTTCTATTGTCTTTGCAGTGTAATGAAAGGTCAGATTACAGCAAAGACAGATGACAAAAATAAGTGTTAATTTCATTGAAATAAGCATATTGATACTGTATTATCAAACTTCATTGTGATATTTCAGAAATTATCATATCGAGAAACTTAAAGACTGTAAGATGCAGTGGTTTTAATGATTCCATATTGGGTTTTGCTTAAAAATACTTGTACTTAGTTCACAGGATGTCTTGATTGAATACACGTGAGCAGAAAGTAGGATGGTGGTATTTTACTGATTAAATTAGCAGTTTTCTTTATAGTAAATATATTTAATAATGAACTAATTAGCTTTAAAAGAGGAAGTCTTGCTTATCTGACAGACTTTTATCATGTACTTAAGTGCGCTATTTTATTGTTCCTGTATTAAGAGCCAATAGTCTAATGACTGTCAAAATAGAAAAGTATAAATCTGCCCAAAAAAACCCAGACAAATAAGAGAGAAAATCCCCCACCTGCAAAAAATTGGAAGCAGTGCAGCTTCTGTTAATGAAAGAATCTTCTAGTTTCTTTTGACAATACCCCACCCTCCAAAATCTAACTAAAATTTCATCTAAAAATAAGTTGTTCAATTTCTGTCTAATATTTTCTTGAGCTTTTGCGGGTGGCAAGTAGTGGATAAAGGAAGGGACTGATTTTTTTCCGACTTGTTTAATGTTAATGGATCAAAATACACTCTCTCACAAGAGAAAGCTCAAAAGAACACAGTTAAACCCCTTGAATATTACACAATTAAAAAAAAATGGTTAGAATCAGCAGAATAGCTCACATTTTATGCTTTATACAGCATGATTCATTCTGCAGGCACTGGGAACTTTGAGGCCAATTTTCTGTCACTTTTATCCAGTTATGTTTGGGATAAAGTGAGAGCACAATGGATAAAGAAGGCCAAAGTCTGTAATAAAGTCATGTCTGATACTTTAGGACTTGTTTTACATACAAGTTGATACTAACCACCCTGTGAGAACTGAGCAATTTCTTTTCAGTGGTATCAAAGTGACGTCTAAGTCTGGTTTGCCTTCTAAAAATTTACCATGTGATTTTGCCACTTTATGTCCTTTATGTAAAATGAATGTCAAGACCATTCTTGTCAGATCTGTTTTTTAGCACAAAACCCACAGTGGAATGCATCTAGTAAAGAAAGCTGGTATGTGGAGCAAGTGTATATATATATATATATATGAGAAGCTGAAACAGTGTGGGAATTCATGCCAGCTAATGGAAGTGTGTATTTTAAGTGGAATAGTGTTCCTAGAACAAGCTGGATCCCAGTGGAAAAAGGTCTTTAGAGATGAGAAGGCAGCTAGGTAAAATAACACTTGAATTGTACTTCCCATGAAATTTTTATGTGGTATGTCTGTCTTAAACCTGTTAAAAACCTGCTAAAGGTAATGGCATGTATTTATGTATTTGGGGGCCACGGTAAGCATAGCCCCCTGCCTCCCCCTTCCCATAGACATGGGCAAATTTTTCCTTGGTGCTAAGGTGGTTTGGTAAAGATGTGTAAAGGGAGAAGAAAAG
>NW_009191733.1:0-13384 GCF_000690835.1 Fulmarus glacialis | reverse complement strand
ATGGATTCCGTGCCAGAAGAAATCAACTAAAGTGAGTCTTCAAAGTTTGTTGCCCCATCCTTTAAGAAGGATGTGAAGATCCTTGAATGCAGGATCTTCAACAAGTGGGCAACAAAGCTGGTGAAAGTGCTGGAAGGAATGTCCTATGAAGAGCTTGGGCTTGTCTAGTTTGGAGAAAAGGAGGCTGGGGGGCGACCTCATTGCTCTCTACAGCTTCCTGAGGAGGGGAAGTGGAGAGGGAGGTGCTGAGCTCTTCTCCCTGGTGATAGGATGCGTCGGAATGGTTCAAAGCTGCATCAGGGGAGGTTTAGACTCGACATTAGGAAGCATTCCTTTACTGAGAGGGTGGTCAAACACTGCAACAGGCTTCCTAGAGAGGTAGTCGATGCCCCAAGCCTGTCAGTGTTTATGAGGCATTTGGACAATGCCCTTAGCAACATGCTTTAACTTTTGGTCAGCCTTGAATTGGTCAGGCAGTTGGACTAGGCAGCTGTAGGTGTCTTCCAACTGAAATAGTCTAGTCTATTCTATTCTAGCTCTTGCCTTGTTCTTCCTCAAACATCTTCAGTGGCAAACTAGGAAGCTATTACAGAGGTGATAGTTGCCATGCGTGGAATATAGCTTGCCATTTCAAAGCCTCCCTGAATCCTGCGCTTTCCTGGATGTAGAAAACGTGTTCTGCTGTGGGTCAGTCAGAGATGATGCACAAGAGGTTCATGAGTCTCAGGATATAATTTTGGTCTGTAGTCAGACTTCTTGCTTCTTTAAAGCTTACAGGTGAAGGCCTCATAGGGAGCCTTATCAAGCAATGCAGGCTATTTTAGTTTGGGATTTGGAAATGTTTAAATTAAGATCTAATAATTATAGAGATTCATGAGATACTCATCAGTTTTTGTGAGGGACTAGCCAATATTTTAACTGAAATGGCTGATGGTGCTATTAGATTAATTTTGAGATAATGCATGCATACACAAAATAAAAAAGTGCTTCCTACTTCTCAGTTTCCAACAAAAATAAGTGGTAAGCTGTATCATGATAATAAACACCTGGTTTTAGCTCTAAGCATGACAATTTATGAAAACATGACTTTTCTTATTACTAAAGTTTTCCTTCTTGACTAACATACACCTCCTTTGGAGTAACTCCTTGTTAGACTTGCTGCTAGTGATGCACAAAAAAGAGGTAGCACATTCTGCTAATTTCCACAACTGAACTACAGCAGAGGACCTTAACATTTATAGTTATTTTAGATTCATAGACTTGGACAACAACAAAGATGACAAAGATCAGTTTTCAAAATCTGGATAAAATTACTGAAGCTGTGAAAGTCATACCGTTTGCTCTCTCTGTAACAGCTTCCAGAAGATTTTTAAAATAAATAATTAAAAAAACCTTCCCAATTTTTCAGCTAAATAATAAGAGTAGATGGAACATTGGTGGTCAGGGGAGACCTGTAAAAGGGAATCAGAAAGTTGGCTGTGTCAAAAATAGAATTTAAAACTAGCAATGGTAAACTAGAAAAGATGTCTCTGTACTGTCTTTGAAAATGATGATTATCAAAATCTGTAGGCTGTGTTCAGTACATCATAGTGTGGTGGTCATTTAACTTGCAGAATTGAAGGAAGCCTGTGTATTACTAAATTAACTCTTTTTTGACATGATCATTTGAAATTCACTGGGAGAATGGTAAGGCTTTGATGTTTGGATATATACAGTACTATCTGCTTAAGCAGTTTGGGTTTGAAAGACAATCCTGTGAACTGAGTCTGAGTTGAGCAAAAATTGTCAGAAAAGAAGGAAAAAGGGATCTTTTCATTGCTGGAACCTGTGTGTTGGCAACAGGGAAGCCTCAAAGTTGGACTGTGTGGTTCTGAGACAAGTCATGCTTTGTTATTGCTATTGTTATTAGCCTATTTTTTGACACTGAGTTACTAAACTCTTAATGTGTATATTTGAAAAAAAAATTAAAGATAATGGCAATATTTATCTGAATGTAGTAGGATTTATTTTTGTGAAATACTTCCGTAATTTCAGGAAAGGCACAGTACAGAATGTAAATATCTGTTAATCTGCTTTTCAATATCCATCATCAAATGCTATTCCCAGCTCTCTAGTTCATAGTTAGTTTTATGGGTTTCCTTCCATTTTCTGTCATCTTCTGTTACAGAGAATAGCTTGTCCATATTTCCTAAATAGTGTTTTATGTCTAAAGCTTTAGATGTCTACCTTCTTTCATTGGAATGAAATGCCTATGGCAGAGAGCTAAGATAACTTGGTAGATGCTTTTAGGATCAATGTCAATAAGCTTTCATATTGCCAATAAACATTTATTGTCACTTCACACACAGTAGCATCACCAGATGCCTCAACAGATTGACATTGTCACAGTATTTTCCTTTGTTTGGATGGTGATTTTCCTAAAGGTTTCTAAATGTTAATCAACCAAATAAAAATGTATAGAACAGAGAAAATGAAAATGATAGGCCAAATAATAATAGCTTCTATTAATGTCAAAGCTAACTTGTGAATTCCAGTGTTTGCATTCCATGGGGTTCTCCCTATGTATTAGGAAACAGCATAATTAAAGATTAAAATAATCCTAGTGCTTAAGTACAATGTATTATTTTTTTAGAAGGAAAAAGGAAAGGGGTAAAAAGAAAACCTGAACAAGTAGCTACAATCTCTTACTTATGACTCCCTATGGAGAACTTTAAATAAGATTATGTATTTAGATGCATCCTCATCTGGTGGGAGCATCATTCTCTAAATAACAGAAAGCCAAATTATATTATTACCCAAAACTAAGTAGTCAAATAACTATAGAGAGTCAAATTTTTTCATTGTGTTTTTTTTGTAACTACAATATTAACAGTTTAAAAATTGCTAATCCTATAAAATCATAGTTTGTAATGTAAAAGGAGTTAGGTAAGGAGTGATCTTGAGAAAGATGAGTTACTCAACGTTGCATTCAAGTTAAAGCCAGCTGTTACCCTGTTTACAGGGTAACACTTGATGGTTTCTTTTAAGATTCAACTATTTTCAACAGAAACAGTTCTTTGCATTAGTGGAATATTTCTAATTATCACAAGAAAATTAAAACTAACATAGTGATCTAGAAAAGTCTATATCACTTGTGATACAGAAGCTGGCATGATTGCAAAAGTATCACTGGGCTGAACAGTTGCTTCTTGATGCTATCTTTCTGCTTGTATATGCTTGCTTGTAAAGGTGAAATAGCTAGACTGAACACAGTGCTGAGAGCATAGACTTGTGCAGAACAAGAAAAACATGTAGGTCATAAGCACTTAAAGAAAAGGGCAAAAGCATCAGTGAGGCATTTATACTCCCTCATATCTGCTGTTCCTCTGAAGATAAAAGGTATCTCTTTAATAGATACAGCAGAATTCTGATATAAGATGTTGTGTCACAATCTCATCACTTAACTTTACCATTGGATGATCCTCCCACTACCTTCATGGAATGCCTCTTGGTAGTGCAGCATGATGATTCCTGTGAAAAAAAGTAGTTGCTCTTCTACAAACTCATCTGGAGTCTCTCTCTCAGACAAAAATTGAGAGTTTTGTCTTTATAATCAAAATTTATTGGAGTATTCTTAAAGACTCAACTCTGTCATTTAGTTCAGTTTCTGATATGTTTTTTAGTTGCATGCAGAAGAAGGATTTTTGTTCCAAATTACAATTGGATATGTCATGGGTTTTTTCCTCAGAAAATGAATTCTGAAATACCAGCAGTTTCATAAAAATATTAGTGACATGAAAATCTGTAGAGCAGGAGGTTTGATGAGATGACCCACAGACATTCCTTCGAGTAAACATTTTGAGAGTTCTATGATTCTATGTAACATTGCATTTCCTGTGAAAAAAAATCTTTTGAAAAATTCATAATGCCCAGAGTCAATATTTATAAAATATTTCTTTTTTTTTTTTTGCTTAAAAGGAATTATTGTTTCAGACTTTATTTTATGTTTTAAAATGCAGCTAAAAACTAAAATTGAGGAGGAAAATAGGTTTTATTGAAACACTGTCATCCTTTTAAAATTTGAATATTCATCATTAACTGTCACTGGTAGCATTATTCTTGCAGAATCTTCATTGGGTGGTACGTAGATTCAATCCTTTTATAATAAAAAAAGCAGTAAGGAAGCAGCAAAAGAGGCTGATACTCTACTGTGCCCCCACTAGTAAGTTTTTCTGCTTTCCAAAGCCTGCAAAAGCTCTGTCATAAAAATTCTGTCATGCTGGAAATACACAGGCACAGAAAGTTGTATGGGGTAAAGGGCATCAGGAATGTGAAATGATGTTCTTCTGAATTTGCAGATGTGTAAGGCAGGAAATCCACTCTTGTAAGTGGATCTTGATTGGAATATGGGATCTGAGGTAACTTGCTGTGTTTCCTCTCCTGAAAGACACTCAGAATTAGCTGGTACAGAAGGCCAAAACAGAGGATCTCTCATGAAGTATTCATGGGAAACTGGGAGTGAGGGAAAAGCAAGTATGGAAGTTTTCTGTATATAGAAATATCCCAAGGGCTACAGGACAGATTTGGAATTTCCTCCTCTTGACTTGTTCATCCTTAGGATCTTATTCCTGCCTGCATGTATCCTATATTCACATGGCTTTATATGAATATTTTGCTTCGTTCTTGTGTTTGTTCTTGCTCTTTCCTTCTTTCCACAGGTTCTGCTTAGAAAGTATCTAATTTTTAAAGTTTATGTCCTAATAGAGAACACTTTCTTTTCTTAGCTTATTCTCAAATATTGTATTCTTTCTGTATGCTTAGACTACATTCTAAGATTCTAATGTCTAGGACAGATTGTTTTTGATGGGCATTTGTGTGGACAAGTTCTTCTGTGATATCTGTATAAGGAGCTGATTTTTAATGTGTCCAAAGACATCCCCTCCTCAGGAGTTTGTCACAGTATAGTATCTACCCTATGCCGAGGACACTGGCAAAATAAAAATTAATTCTAATTCTTTTGTTTGCATGTCTAATGATGATTCATCATTTAAATAATGAAACTACAAGAGCAAAACTGAGTTAAAAAAATTTAGGAGGATTTGTAAACTATTCTCTTTGGATATTTATTAACAGCAGTAATCGGATGTATATTTATACCAGCACAATTATCACGTTAATATGTGCAACTGAAATGATGCTCTGCAAATCCGATGCCGTGAATGGCCTTTAAAGTTGGTGAAAAAGTATGGGGAATTTTAGAAAGATCCAGTTGGAAATAGGGTGGCACAAAGTGAAGTCAGATGTGCACAAACGTTGTAGTAGCCCTGTCGCCTTTTTCTCTCAATTATTTTCATCTAAGGTAATCAATTTTGTAGCTGGAGATCTAATTACAGTAGTTCTTTATTGTTGCTGATGAAGTATGTGTGATTTAACTCAGAATTAAGTAACTTTAAAATAGTTTTGCATGTGTTGAAATGGCAAAAGGCATAGTCTTTATCTCAGACATATTTTAAACTGCTACAAGACATACAGATTCTCAAGGTTTGCAAGAATTTTGCAACATCGTAAGATTTGTGTTTCCCTAGCTTTATTTTTGAAAAAAAGCTGTGTTCTTTAAAACTTTCCTAAAAGCCTTTCAGCTTGAAATGAGACCTAGCAGAAGAAATACTAGCCTAGAGTTTTGGCAAAGATGTATGCAATCTACAGCACGGTTGTGTAATTCAAGATGTTGGGGAACCTGTATTATAGCATTTACATGCATATGTCTCTGTGTATCTTAAGCTATTTAGAAGAAAATCCTTTTTCCTTAGTAAGAAGTGAATAAATATAATTAAGTTGAACTTAGTGGAGTTAATAGATTTGGTCTATTCCATATGCAATTCTATGCTGATATCTTGGAAATTACAAAATACTTATGGATTTGTGTCTGGACACTTAGTATTTTTCTTTCAGTTAACTGACACCAGCCGCATCCAACAGCCCTTTACTATTTTACCAGTTAAGACAAAATGGAACAACGCAAACTTTCATGTTCTCTTATTTGATCTGGAAAAACTTGAGGAACTTCTGCTGTCATCTCAACTCAGTGGATTAAAGTCATCGAATTCATTTCACACCTATGACATTCTAGAAAGAGCCAAAAGTACTACTGAGAAAAGGCCACTGACATTAAAAGGAAATAAACCTGCTGGCTCTATATCTCCAGTGGATGGGCAAGTAGATACTGTTTGTTCAAACCAGGTCTGTAGGGATAACAATGCAGCTAGGCCTTTGGAAGAAAGTGGTGGCATGAAAAGACAGAAAAAAATGAAGAGTTCAAGAAAGATTAGAATGCAGCCATCGGGAAACATTGATGTGAACGTCACCACTGATACAGCTAAACTGCTTTTGTCATGTCTCTTACCGTGGGGTGTAGATAAGGAAATAGAAAATCTTTGTGTTAGACACTTAGATATCTTGAGGCTTCGGTGTCCTGTTTCTTTTGGACTTGTGTCAGATGAAAACCACCTATCACTAATGTTGCCAGGATGGAAATGTACTGATTGTGGTGTGCTAGAAGAACATGCAGTAATCAACTTGTTTTCAAAGAGAGTGCTTGATTTATCAAACAAGTACCTTTCTGCAACTGAAGGACAAACTGGAAAGAAGGATGGACCCGAGAATAATGTTTATGGAATAAAGGGATTGGAAACAGTATTCTTCTTATTTAGCAGAATAGCTTTAATCAACAGGATAATTAAAATACCTTCAGCAGTTACAGGTGAAATTGAAAGGTAAGAACCT
The DNA here is from genome assembly GCF_000690835.1 of Fulmarus glacialis. Taxonomy (NCBI): domain Eukaryota; kingdom Metazoa; phylum Chordata; class Aves; order Procellariiformes; family Procellariidae; genus Fulmarus; species Fulmarus glacialis. Next base: position 6,622 of record NW_009191733.1, on the reverse strand, counting down.
TTTCATTATGAGCCTTTTCTTCCTTTGTAGTGGTTAAAAAGTGAAAAATATGAAACAAACACTTTTTTAAAATATGGACTTTTGCAATAGAGTATACATTTTTTTTCTCTAGAGCTTTCTTATAGGACGTTCTTTGAACAAAAGCAGATCGGGATAAAGTTAACTATCTCTATATTTTTCTATTTAGCAGATGAGAAAACTGATGCAAGAAATTTTTTTCAGCAGAACAAGAACTTGACTTATCCAGCTTCACAGCCTGTTTTTCCAGAGATCACTCTTTTCCTTGCAGTTTAAACTAAGTAGAATAATGAGGTCTCTTCAGGCACATTTTGAGATGTGCATTAGCACATATATGCTGTTTTAACTTCCACTCTCTGTAAGCAATATACTTCCTTTACCATGAAACCCTTGGCTCTGCAGATAAAAAAAACATGAGAGACAAGAACAGTCTGTCCTAGTTACACTATCTAAAGTACAACCTCCCCCAGTAACAATGGCAGCTACTGGGAATGAATGCCTCATCAGGCCTTATGTTGTGAGAACCATCCCAAATAACATTTATGTTACTCAAAACAAATTTATTGACTAAATGCTTTTTCAGCATTAAAGGAAAAATAGCATGTTTGACATTATTTGACCAAGCCAAATAGAGCATACTAATCAGGCAATGGATATTGTCCACAGACTTTTGTTGTTCAGCAAACCTAGGTTGGTCTGTATTTAGCATTTTAGGGACAATTAACTTCAGTGTTGGTAATGCTATGGCCCAGAGGCAAGAAGGGAGACAAAAATTATTGATCCTGATGCTGCAAATACCTGCATCTTCCACAAAGCTCTACGCATACAGCATATCTCAAGAGATATGCACCATCCCGCAGGACAAACGCACATTTCTCAGTTACTTTTACTGCTAATCACATTGCCTACTGGTCCATATTCAACACAAGCTCTTATATGAAAGGTTGTTTCCAGGATTCCAGCTTGAACATGAATTCCTTTCCATGCAAGAAAGGACTTTATGCTTGCATTGTCTTACAGTACTCTGTTGGAAATTACATTGTGTAATTGAAATTAGTCATCATACCAGAATCAAACATGTTTCCCAGACATACACATCCTGGCTTTCGAACATATCTCCCATAAAATTATAAGTATTAATGTTGTTACAAGAAAAAACGCACAATTTTTTTTTGTGAAAGCTGTACTATATTAAAGTTTTCTTCAGGTAATGTAAAGCTATAAAATCTAGCATCTCTTCTAGAAATAGGTGAATTTTTGTATGAAACAGAGGGAAAAAAAATTGCCATAAATTTTGGTTAGAAAAAACTTATGAATTTTATTCAAAGACTCTGAAATGTTTTATTTGGGATTTTGACATGGTTTGGTTTGGATTACCTCTTGTTCCAGAGCTGAATAGTATACCTATTTATAGCTCTCTGGTAGCTGAGTTTTAGTTTGGTGCCATTTGTGATGCTCTAGCATGGGCTGGTGCCTCCCAGTGGCCTCATCTGGATAAGAGCACTTGGGTTGTATCCATTCAATTATTTTCTTGGATTTTTTTTTTTTTTTTGGGTGGGGGGGTGGGGTTTTGGGGTTTTTTCCTGAGCTCCACATTTTCCTCTTGAGTTCCTAAGCAGCAACTGCAAGTGCTATGGGTCTGTACAGAGACAACACACAATTCTTCTTCCTGACTGTACTTGCACACTCCTGCCTATTTTCTTTGTTCTTGATCTCTTACACATTCAGAAAATAAACAGACAAGTAGCCACAATTTTTCTGTGTTATTGAAGGATAAAGTGTTCTTTCTTAGGGAACTTGATCAGAACTAGACTGTATTTGCTGCATTTTTATCAACACAGACCTCAGAGGTTTTAGTTACTTGGACGTTTTCCTCTTTACTGCTGGTGTCAGGAAATTTTTTTCTCATCGTGGCTTTGTCCCATAATAGCACAGAGTTTATCTTTTCCCCTACCTTCCAAGAACGGTTTCAGAACTCTAGACATGTCAGTCATAATTCATTTTTTATCTTTTCCCCAATAAATAAAGATAAGAACAATTGAGATATGTAAGGATTTAGTACTGTTTCCTTACCTCTGTAAAACTGCAAATGGCATCCCATGCAATCAAGAATGCAGTCAAGAACCATCATTTTCACATAGAATCAAAGTTGTGTGGGTAGAACCAGTGAGACGATGTTACTGTGTCAGTATTAGTGGGAGAAGTGGATAGGAGCCATGGAAAAGAATTCAGACTGTTCTTTAAAACTGCTTCAGACAGTTCTTTTAAAAAAAAAAAAAAAAACAAACCAACAGTGATTCCGTACATGAAGTACTTTCATGTGATAACATTATCATTGTGTCTGAGTATTAAAGGCATAGTTTTGCTGACTGAAATTGCTATCTGAAGGTATCTATACTTTCTGTATTGCCTCAAAACCAGTTATGTGCATGCAAAGTTATCTTCCTTTCTCCACTTAGGGAAAAAGCCCCTTTCCTGTGATGTTCCCTTTCCCTCTTCCTTCCTCTCCCCTCCCCAGTAATAAGCATAGCATGAATAGGATTTGGCGTATTTGCCATGATCTTAGGATTTAGCCTTCATTTCACCTCTTCCTCTTGCAAATGATTGGGGTCTGAATGAACTATTGTAATCTGTGTTCATTCATTAAGTCTTTTTATATGCTTTATCCTTATTCATAATTTACTCTGTATTCAGGGTTGGAATGAGGTTTTTTGTTATGATGAGCTGTTAAAATAATGTACTTTTCCCTAATTAAAAGTTTGAAAGAAACCAAGGAAATGCTGTTTTGTCCAGTTTGCCTTCTAAAAGTACAGTACATAGCCACACCTGTTTGGGCAGTTGGTTTAGCTAAAACTACAGCATGCTCAAGGGAAAAAACTACGTATTGAATTCTAATTCGCCACAGCATTTGCAGAAGGAGTTAGTAGGACAGCTTTCACAGCTTGTAAGGGTCCTGGTCTCCTAAGTATTACTGTAGTACAAACAACTCTCACTAATTTAGTTACTAATATGAGAGAGAAAATGCATTCTGATCTCCTTTTGATACCTTATCTGTCAGCAGAGCCATGAATGTTCCTCCATTCTGTGAAAGTTTACTTACTATTAGCACTCTGGTAGAAACTCCAAAGCTTTTAAACTTTTAAGTTAAAACAGGAGAAAGAATATCTGAACAGGTTATCCAGTGACTAGGACACTTGCTTAATGTGTATTCAGCCAATATTCCTAGTTCTGCCTACTTTGATGCTGGAGAATGGATTTGTATATTTATTCCTTGCAATGCTGCCCAGTGTCTGCCTACTGGCTTAGTAATAATTTTGTGATTCCAGATTTCTTCTGCTGGCCCACTTTGCACATACCAATGAAATATGCATTGGGCTGTAAGCAGAATTATTTTAGTGTCAGTCAACTATGGCCTTGATCTGGGGAATGCGATAATAAAGTTTAAATCCCTGTTCTTTGGCCTGGAGAGTCAGAACTGGAAAAATGCATTTGTTCAATTCGTAGACTACTGGGTATTCTTAGATGAGTCTGGTATTCTCATTTTGAGTAGAAATTCTGTCTTTGTCAGCATGTGTATATATATGTTTCTGCTTAAACCAGGGGTTTGACAGATCATGATTTCCCAATGAAAAACATTTGGTTCAAAAACTCTTGACTACTTGCTATCATAAGTTTTGAGCTCGTGTTTTGGATCAGTAAGTTTCAGATTATAGTATTTCAACTATTAGCTATTTGATTGGATAAAGGAAATTTGTGGAATGTGAAAATAGTGAACAGTGAATGACATGTTTTAAGCAAACCTTATCAGACCAATACTAATCTGTTTGGTTTAAAAAAAAAAAAAAAAAAAAGAAAAAAAAGAAAATCAGTATTTTTAAACATAATTTGAACATTTTGCCAAAAAAAGTTCATAGTCCAAAAAACAATAAAGTATGAAAAATATGTCTTTGGAAAAAATTGGATCTGAGTCTATACGCTGTTGTTCATAAATGTGTTTGTATATCTGTTGGTTTTTTTGCAACTTGACCCAGCCTGTGAAAGTAAAGGAACCTGCAGTAAAATGTGTCAGATTATAAAAGTGGGACATAAACAGGAAGAAGCTAGTAAGAAAAGATCTTTAAAAAAATTTTCTCCTGTCTTTTGAGATTTGTATCTGTAACTTAAAGCTCTCAAGCTGAAAGCTTTCAGAGTTTAGTATTGCAAAGCTTTTGAAATGTTATGACTTACTGTTGATTGTAGTGAATTTGAAAGGTGAAAGATATTATTTTAAAATTACACCTAAATATAATTTGTGCAGGGTCACTAATAGCAATGTATTTAAAAGGAATAGTTTAAAATAGTACAAGGGTTTGGAGAGGCTTTTCACTTCCTTTCCCCTCCATCCATATCCTTTGTCTTCAAGGGTTAGGTTGCTGAGTTAGTCAGTGACTGAAGAGCAGTAGATACACACTCTAGTCTTCTCAATTGTAGCCACCTACTGAAATCCCAAGTATTGCAATAATATTCGAAATCATTTGACACTGTGAAAAAGTGGAAACGTATAAAATAAAGCTGCTAGTTTCCCTTGAACTTTTTTCCTATGTAATAAAGAAAACCAGCACAAGTCCTTTGTGAAAGTGATGCTTTGATTCAATTCTTCACATATGAATTTGTTTCTTTAACACAACATACAAGTTAACTATATTAAGTTTTGAGCCAAATGTAAAGTTCCTGCATATGGATGGTACTTTTCAGTATTTGTGTACATGTGAATGTTTCAATACCAGGTTGTGGGCAAAAGAATGCAAGTGACTTTTGAGGAGAAACTAAATTGTGGTTGATAGTAATTAATAGCAGAGTACCTACCTTAAAAAAACCTACCTTAAGACAAGATTTTTGTAAGTATGTTCAGGTTTTGTTTAATAGTTTCATATTCTTTTAGTCCACAGAAATCAGAATCTGTACATGACAAATGGCAAAATACAGAAGCACTAACACCATCATTTCCCATTTTTTATGGAGAGTTACCAAGCAGTAAGTATATAGGGGAGTAGCAATATTAGCTTTTAAGTGTGGTGGTTTTTTTGCATGCTTTTTGTTGCTAAAATACATAATTTAACTTCAGTAATGAAAAAAAGTATTTATATTCTTTAGCTTCAAGCAGGTCTCCAGTTTGCAAATACAGAAATGGGATTATTCTGTTGTTTTCTTCTGTGAATGTTACAAAAGCATATAAACAATGTTGACTGTTAAGTGATACTGGAATCAAGGATATTTTTTCTGTGATGGCAAAACATTCAGCTGAGTTTCTAAAGACATTTTCTAGCAAACTGAAAAACAGAAATGTAATAAGACAAACACCATTGTTTCTCTCCTCCCCCATCTCCCTCGTCACCATTATGTGCCCAATAACATATACAGCCCTTCAAGCAAACTGTTGCCTTAGTAATACAAGAGTCGTCTTGACTGTTCAATAATGCCCTTAGACTTTTGCCTTAGGGTGGAATAAAGTAATCTCTTCACGTTGATGTCCCACAGGTAGCTGTTTGCCAATCTTGGCTTTGCAAGCCAGCCTAAGTTTATTTTTACAATATGCAACTAACCAAAGAATGTCTAGATAAAAAACCTAAACAGAATATGGCTATTCGTCAGTATACATTACCTAACAAATATAGTGTTCCTGTTATAGACTAAGTCCTGTCTAGACTGATAACAGAAATTCTTTCAAGTCAAATCTTGACCCTCTGCTATGTAAATAAGCCTTAATATCCCCATCTAAAATCAGTTTTTAGTGTATCTTTCCTTCTCTGACTCTTATATGTGCCGTAACTGTAGAACTTGTGATGACAGCAGAAATGCCTGTTGGAAGAAAGAAATGGAACATAAAATCAAGTAACAATAGGAAATAAATAGGTGAAAGGCATGGAAATGGTGTAGAGAGCATTAAAATGTTCGTGGACATAAAAATAATTTTACATGGTGACCTAAAGCTTCTAAGGTAATCTGACTCATATCCCATATCTCCTAGTTCACACAATTATTTGGATTTGCAAATTAAAACCTTATCAGACTTGCAGATATCTCAGACATTTTAGGAATGACCAGTTCTTTAGCATCAAGGACACATTGGACAGCAGAACAGGCAATGTTAAATCTTGATTCTGCTGATGTTTCTGGACTTTCTGTATACATTGACACGTGTCCAAAGACATGGGAACAAAACCAAATTAAAACAGGAGTCTTTAATGCTTTTTTGCATACATGGACATGAAACTGAAGTGCTGCAGCAGAGGACAAGGCTAGATGATAGGTACCATATTGGCTGTACTATTCTTGATCAATGGGGACACTTGCTGAAAGACTGTTCTGTGTTTATACCAGAGTAGCCTTAGGTTAGCTCTTGAGTCACTAAGAACTATAAAAGCTATTAATTCAAATTGGCATTGCTTGAGTCTTTCCTAGCACCCAAGATTTTGGAGAGCTGGTTCTATCCCACAGGATTTCCCCACAGGGGAAATTCAACTGCAAACTCAGTAGGTTCATACTAAAGAAATCAGTTGTAAACTGGGGGGGAGGGGGAGGGGGGGAAGGTTTGAAATAGAATCATAGAATGATAGAATCATTA
>NW_009191732.1:0-1308 GCF_000690835.1 Fulmarus glacialis | reverse complement strand
TTTATATATTTTTTTATTTATATATACTATATACAGACAATAAAAAAATCTTCCTCTGTATTAGACTGAGAGATTTATGGAGGAATGATATAGGAATAATAATGGGGAGCTTGAAGAAACTTGAATGGGGAGCTTGAAGAAACTTGAAGAGTTTCGTAATAGATAATTCTCGGGGAAAAGAAAAGCATGTCTCCCTGTCGGCCTTCTGCATTATAACAGGTTTTGCCCACCACGGACTGAAATCCGAATTGGCTCTTCCACTGTATATTTGCTACATGGTTCTTGAAAGCAGGAGGCTGTCCCCACAGCAGGATCCTCTCTGCCTTGCTGACAGAAATGGCCAAAGTCCGGGACAGCCATGGGCCAGGGGAGGTTATTGCACTTGGTAGAGGATGCACATGTTAAAAGCACATTGTGCATTTCCATAACTCCTATGAAAGAACGAGAGATTTTGAATGTGCGTATTTATAAAAAATAATAGAGATGGGAAGCAATTGAACGGAGATCCCTGATCATCCCCAAGCGCTGGGGCAAGCTGGCTGGGTTTGACAAGCCGTCTCACTCCTGGTGCCATGAGGCCGATGCCACGATCTCCCTTTCCAGCCGGAGGTGGGTGCGATGGGGAGAGATGCAGGGACCCTGGCAGGACCTGCTCTCCCCACGCATGCGTGAAGTGCAGTGAGTGGCAAGGTAAGGGCAATGTAATATGTAACCTTGCATTTTTCTCCTCGCTCTGTTTTGGAGGGTGGGTGACTGCAGTGAAGCACCAATTAAGATGGTCTGATTGATTAGGTCTAGAAGCTAGACTGGGTGGAGGAGGGGAACCTCAGGGTGCGAAGGGAACAATTGGGAATTATTTTACTGTTCACCTGGAAGTGAAAAAAAAAAACAATCCAAAAACCCCCAACTCCAATTAAATAACCATCACACAGTACTAAATAATGCTTCTTATGGCCGTCAGTCTGGTGGAGACAGGAAAAGGACCCCAATGCTGTGGAAAGGAGGGCAGCTCCTTTGGCCGATGGCAGTAGCACTGCCTGGCTCGGGGGCAAGCTGTGGCTCACAGACAAACTGGGGTTCCTCTTTAATGGGCATGGTGAAAGGAAATAGGACAGGGTTTGGGCTGAGCCTTGGAGGCACGGACCTGACCTCTGGAGAAGGTGTGAAAGAGGTCTCCTCTCAGCTGCTAGCCCAGCTTCTGGCTTGCAATAGTCAAAGATCAATCTGGGTTCCTTGCAGGCTCTCTAGTGTGGACACAGCCATCCAGCAGAGGAAGGGGAACATAGAATCATAGAATCATAGAATCCT
>NW_009191731.1:0-3750 GCF_000690835.1 Fulmarus glacialis | reverse complement strand
TTATTTATTAATTATTATTTTAATATTAACAATTATTCTTAAATAAACAGAATACTTTTAATGGGGATAGACATATCTGCAATGCATGCTGAAAGCAGCAGCATTTTTCTACAGGTTTTGCTGTCTGTACTGTTGTTAGACTTCACTATTTTAAACAGAAAGTTTTTTGCCAATTATTTTTTTGATAGTGTTACAGAGCCACTGGTAGTGAATTGGATTTTACTGTCTTACAAGTTTATCTGAAAAATTTCTGAATTTTAATTGCAGAAGATGTTTTAGTGATTCAAGATTTATCATGAAATGTGATGATAATCTGACATAGTTAAACTGTTTGTTCTAGACAAATTAAGCATTAGAAATGCAGTCCAATGAGCCATTTTAATAGAGAACATTGAAAGTAAGTACAATACAGATTTGGAACTTCTGGAAATACATCCCTTTGTATTTCTACCTTTTGAAGGTCTTCCATTTCATTGTAATTTCGCTACATGAAATGTAACTCAGGGTCAACTCCAGAAGAAAACAGCAGATTATAACCTCTGCTAACTCCCCTAAATACTGAAACTAGTGACTGATATTTTTAGAACAAGATGGTGATGCAGAGTATTTTAACTCCATTTTCATATTGATATGTTATTTCTTTGGCTTTTAGCTAGCCCTTACCCTTGAAGCATACATTGAAGTGTGCTTGTGGTAAAATATGTTTTACCAGAGTGACCTACTTCCCTTGTGTAATAAACTTGTGTCTTGTCTTTTGTGAAATGTGACGCACATGTGGTATACTTTGTAGCCTAGCCTTTTCTTAGAGAAAGTATCGCATTTCGCATTATAACCTTGCGTTTTCATTTACAATATTAAGCCAGGAAGCTGCTTGACTGAATCCTTTTAATATTACTCTATATTCAAAACTGAATTATTTCTAAACAGCAAAACAAAACCAACCAAAAAACGGTTTTCGCTTCTGTACATATTAGAAATGGATAACTGCATTTTTCTCACATACAATAATTGCTGGATATGGAAACTTCTGTTCTTTAGTAAAAAGTAAGTTCATTAATAAGCTGTTTGTGCAGAGGGTTGGGAATAGGATGAAAGTGTGCATTAAAAGTTGGAAAACTGTGCTGCGGTTTTTGGTTCACTAATTCATGATCTCAGGAAAGAGTATCTGGTTTGATTCTTTCAGCCCTATGGTTTAACACTGCTAAAGAGTACAGAGCTGTTTTAAGGTATTCTTAGGTATTTGAATACTTATTACCATATAACTTTGACTCTGTAACTTAATTAAATCTGCATGATATAATAAATTTCTTAAGGAAAGTGTATTTCTGTATGCTAATACACTTATTTTTTTTCTTTTCACGCAGATGGGGTGTTGTTTTTTATCTGGAAATCTCTAATGACACCTGTGGAGAGTATTCTTGCATTTGTTCTCAGACGGCTTACTACAAACGAGTTAAGCACTGTAAGTAATTATTATAAGGCATACTTTGGTGTGGTTTTGCTTCTTAATTTGATTTACCAGTGTTTCTAGTTTTCATATCAAATCTTTAAACACCTAGAAAGTCAATTTGCGTAGAAACGCTTCTGTTAACTTTTTTTGAATGGGCACAGTAAGAACACAGCAAAAAAAAGGTGTCTTGACAAGTAGTGTTTAGTGTCTATAGTCCATATTCCTTGTTTCTTCTCAAATCTAAAGAAATCATATAGTAAGAAATCATGAGTATCGTATCATACTGTATCATATCTACTAGTACAGTTGTGGACATAAGATGTTTGGAGACTTTAGCCTGGTTAACATCTTGATTGACTATCTTCCACTGTTTGCTCTTTGCTCTGGCCAGTGTTTAAGTTTATACCCCAAAGAAACCTGTGACTTTTGAAGCAAAATGACTTGATGGTAGAGGAGTTTGACTTCTTTAAAAATACCCTGTTGAATGTATGAAGGAAATGCACTGCTTTTTAGAGAGAGAGGAGGTACATGTTTCCTACTCTAAAGAGCTTTCAAGTCATATGTAAATAGAAAGATGTAAGACACGTAAAGCAAAACATTTACGGATGTTTCCAGACAGAGGAAGAGGAATTAGAATGTAATGTTGATGAGGAGAATGATGTTATTTTTGGAAGAAAACAGATTTGAGAAAGAGGGATTGATGGAAGAAAAAGGAGGCTAATTCTCAAAACTCAAAAGCTCAATGAAATGTGAAGTAGGGACTTTGAAAGTGAGGTAAAAACAGATTAGGAGTTTCAAGAGAAGGATATGAAGTAAGAGAAGATGAAAAGTTGCAAGATCTTCACAATTCTTTTAATTGTGACCTTTAATTGTGTCACCTTTTAATTTTATATAATAAAAGGCAGAAAACAAAAATAGAGATTTAAAGAGGAGACATCAGTTTAAAGATTGTTAATTTAGTGGACTGTATTTGGATAGACTATTGAGAAGAAGAGAGAAGGCCAGAAGGATTGGAAAGGAAGAGGTGAGGAGGAGATGGACAAAACATAAATTGGCATTTTTAGAATTACTCAGTGAAGAGTGAGTTTAGACAAGAAAACCAGTTTAGGCTTCATGGAGAAAGTTATGTGGACAAGTGTGCAGAAATGATAATGAACAGAAGTCAAATTTGCTTCTTGTGTTTGGGAGAGTGAAAAAAGTCTGTAAGTTGGAGGGGAAACAAAAGCATGTGTTTCTGCAAGGCTGGAAACTTGGAGAGAAGCATGGGGCTCTGGGGTACTTTCTCAGAAACAGTATGGAAAGTACAAATTGAAGGGGAAATCCAAGGAAAGGAAATAAATCTGATAGTGCACACTCCCCAAAACATGAGTGCAATGGAAGATCGATGTGAAACGCGGTCCTGCGTTAAAGCAAAAGTTAGGGTTGAATCAGGAGAACGGCTTCTGAAGGTAAGTGAAAATTCAGAGGTGTGTATTCTCTCAAAACTAAAGAAGGAACAGTTCTTTCTTCGTGCGGTTCCTTGAGTGCATGGCTTTATACGGGGGTGGTTTTTTATGGTATGTGGAGAAAAGTTGCAATTACAAGAGGAAAATAAACAGCCATAAAACAAGCAAGATACAGTCATGAGATAACATGTAGTTGGGGAGGAAGTGCAAGGTGTACTGTTGAGTGTGTACAGGGTGCAGTGCTGTGCCATGTTGCGGTAACCGAGTTGGCTTTGAACACCGCTACTGATACTCCGGCTAGCCCAGGTGTTTTTACATGGCCTTCCTTTGGGCCCAGGAGGGAAGTTAAACTTACCAATTAAAAGAAGTGGAAATTTCTTTCAGAATTTCACACAGTCTCTTCTAACGCATACTACAGAGCCCTAAAGCTAAAAGAACCTGTAAGATGAAAAGATTTAAAAAATAGTAAAAAACCAAAAAACCCCCCCAAAACCCCCAAAATTAAAGAAAGTGGTGTTCAACGGCAATGACTGCTGCTGTTTTCCTTCTGCTATCATTGTTACTGTTAGTTTTCTTTCTTTTCAGTTTAAGTTTCCTCCTCTTAATGCTTCAGTTTACCTTTGTTTCTTGATTTTTAGGTTGGCGATCTGGATCGTTGTGATCTATACTTAGCTTTAATTCCAGAAATAGTGAATTTGTGCATGCAAGTCAGCTGGAAGAAAGTACCATCTATCAAGAATTTCATTTTGTCCCTGACAAATGCGTCTATTCGTAATCTTCAGGAGAGAAATTGTGAAGAGGTAATTTAACATTATTTACAACAATAAATATTAATATAAAATAAACCAGTAAATA
>NW_009191730.1:0-3811 GCF_000690835.1 Fulmarus glacialis | reverse complement strand
GCCCCAAGGATTTGACCTCTGCTGAATTCTGACAATGAGCTGACAATGAGCTGACAATGACAAACCAACTATGTTTTGGTTACCTTGATGACAAGCTAATTTACAAACCTATGTAAAATATAAATATCAACAACAAAATTAAATCAACCCAAATCTATCATATTTGACTTTCGGTAAATGTAACAGCTGAACAACCTGCAGGGGAAAGTACCTCAAATACATAACATTTATTTAACAAATAGCTTGTTCTACCTCCCTTGTGACTGTATTTAAACCAAGAAGTTTTAATTACAGAACTTTAAAAAAAATATTAGTCTGCCGATTACTGTTGGTTTGCATTGTTAAATTTATAGTTGAGGTTTAAAAGACTAAAATTATTCCAATAGAATAAGAATGCCTGGGGTTTAATATTTTTAATTGAGAAATTAATTATTTTGAAATTAAACTCCTTGTATTTATACCACCAAATTTCACCTGGCACCTTGAATAAGATATAATGTAGGCAAGGAAGCCTATGCATGGATTGTTATTTTTTATTTTATTTTTTAGTTTTGATAAGCATAATCCTCTTCCCAAATACATTTTTAAGAATAACAATTTATGTAAGGACTTGAAGTAGTCTCTTTTCAAGTCTGTGGCCCCACATCAATATCACCTTGCCTCTTAGCCTCCATTCAGACTCTGTTAGAAATTTTCTTTGCACTGTTTTGGAGGGTAAGTAAGAGGCAGGTAATTTTTAAACCTCACTGGTACTGTTTTGGCTACAATGTACTCTCCAGATTGGTACAAGTGCCAAAAATGAAACCATCTTTGACATGGTTCACCATTTGCTGATGAGTTAGTTATCCTTCACATATAAAAAGTTGCAGCTAAAAAAGAATCTGCAAGTGAAGATAGATGAATAGTCTGATAGGTATTAGTTTGCCTTTCAGCTTCAAGCCAAAACAAGACAGAATACAAGGTTTAAGCTCCAGTTTTTCAGATATCTAACGAAAACCTATCTTATCCTATTAGCAACTCCATCTAGTAATTCTTACTTGTTCAGTCTTTTCTTATTAATGAATTTTAAGTAATTATTGATTTGTAATGCATTCAGTGTCTGTTCAGTCATTGACATAATTAGCACTTTCATAAGGAAAATGAATCTCAATAAATAAATGAAGTCATAGAAAAAACATTGCCTTCCCTATGTACAGAACTTGAGCCATTAATGCTTTGAAACTCTGATCCCTTAGCATATAGCTTGCATGGCTAAGATTTTCCTGAGTACACAGATAAGGCACAAATATGCCAAGATTTCAATATGGCAGCTGTATATTAAAAAAAATGCCTTTATCTGAAAAGACACACTTCTTTCTCATGCTTTTGTAAGTATATTACAAATGGATATTGTACATGTAACTTACTAGAGGGTAATTTAGAGACATAGTTATGAATATTGCAAAACATGCAGTTCTATAAACCAATAGTTTAGTTCAAATACCTAAAGGCAAAACAAATAGTTATCAAACTCCAAGCCAAAAAGTAGTCATTCAGGAGTATGTAAATCTCACATATCAAGAATATGGGTGTCCCTTGCCTATGTTGTAGAGATGATTGCCAATACTGCCAAAGCTATTAAGAATCCTTTTTTTGTTTCAGATTAAAAAAACCCAAAATCTCTTCTTAAAAAAAAAAAATGCATAATGGCCAAGTTTTGTAATCATTTATACACGTGTGTATATATACATGTATTTATTAGGTTTTCTTTCTGACTTCAGTAAAAACACATTCCTATACTTTGAAGAGCTTCTGATGAACAACTGCATTGCTTTCATGCTGAGAATATAGTAAAGGAATGCAAATTTCACAGCCACAGTCTATGCTACAGTTTAGCATTACAGGCAAGTTGTTCTGCAAGGCGTGGAACTAGGAAGTTTGGTTTTCTATGGAGATGCATCTCATGGCTGAGTATTTTGGTAGTGAATAAGCAATGGGCAAGGTGTTTCTTCCAAGGTGTCTTGTATTATAAGTCAAGACCATGACATGAAATGAACACAGTGAGTCTTTTAAAAACTTAATCAATAGTGTTCGCAGTCAGGAAAAAACCTCCAAAATATTGTTCTTGTAACCTCAGAAAATTATGAAGTATTTTTTAAAAAATTATTATTAATTTGCTGTTCAGAATAAGAGAGCACTTTAAAGGTCAATCATCTGCTGAGATGCAAGCAGAAAAAGACCAAATAAAGAGCAAAATGGTACCAAGACTGAAAGATGCATAGTCAAGATTTTTCTGATAGAATTTATCTATTCAGCCATTGAATTTCTAACAAAGTAAGCCTCACTAGAAGGCAAGGGAATACAAAAATTTTTAACTGCTGAACTATTAATGTTCATGAATTTGATGACCAGTATGACTTATTTTCAGATGTTTGGCTAACCGGTACTGTTTTGGTATTGATTATAGGACCGATCAGAGGAAGACCCATAAGTTTCCCATCTTATGAGGTTACTCAGTGATACCAATGCCAAGTTTTTGCTTTCACAATGGTAAGACACAGGAACTAAGTTTAATAGTACTGCTTATTTTACTTCAATTGGTAAAATACTTGATTAATTTTGTTAGTGATTGTGCTGAAAAGAAACACACCAAAACAACCTAAGCTATGAGTTAATTAAGCTTTTTGGTATAGGATACAAATGCCTCAAGGCTTGCAGTTCCAAATGTCACTGTATTAATTTTATTAAAAACACCTTTCCAGAGGAATAAATCTGTTTTGCAGCCTGCACAATTGATGTCAACGTTATATAAAGGTAAATACTTCTGGTATGAACATCTGATAAAGAAATACAAATACAATATGATACATCACTGTCATTGTACCATCTGTCAGATAGTATATAATTATGGCAATAACATTCTTTTCAAAGCCTTGAATAAAAAAAAAGTGTATCTGGCAAAGACGATGAATTAAAGGCAGCTTCATTCTGTAACCATTAAGTCAGTGATCGTTTTGAAATCCATTCATGCTAGTTTCTACAACTACAATATTGTGCCAGTTAAAAGCAGTATCTCTTTTAAAATATACTTTTGTTTATATCAGGTAACCTCAGAACTGTAAGTCAGAACTGTAAGTGATGATCATAAGTGAAAATCTTTAAATTCTCTTCATAGCTTCTTTCTATCAAACCAGAATGTTTTAAAGAAGGCCTATAATTTCCAAATTCCCTAAAATCTAAACTGTAGTGAAGCATACTTCTTTAGGCCTTACAGAATTCTTGCAGTAATGTCGTTATGCAGTTATTATTTTAATCTACTTCTTAGGAAAACTCTTTTGCTAGGAGTGTTTTATACTGTAGAAAGAAATACATGAAAATAATCATGCATTTACCAACCAAATTGAAGAGATTCAACATCACTTTTCTAAATGGAAATATATTAGTGAAAGCTGTATATACGCTTAAAAAAAAAAAAAAAAAGAAACCCTTGTGTACTTTTATCTTCGTTTAATGTGATTCAGCATGTAGGAAAAACAGGGCTTCAAATATCATGACTAGCCCTCCCTCTATATTACAAAGTAGTTATCATCAGCCATGATCCATACAACACTGTAGGAACTAATATTCTGCCTGTTAGTGTATGTGCATATGTATGTCTAGATATAGTGAAATATAAATAGATATGCATATGCTTAGTTGAACAGACATAGGTAAGCAAGCATGTGACTCATTCAAAAATATATATGCAAAGACATCCGATAACTCTGACATGCTATTCACTCAGTATGTTGCTATGTTCATAATTTTAGATTTATTATTAACTTATATAAAA
>NW_009191729.1:0-11805 GCF_000690835.1 Fulmarus glacialis | reverse complement strand
GGGGAGATGCTGCATTTCCTCTGATTCACCCCGACTCCCCCCTCCACCCGCCCCCGTGTCGGTACCTGAATGCAGGTCTGTAACACCTCGGCTGTTTCAGCCAACATAAAGACGAGTTGTAATAACGCAGCTCTTTGTCTTTCAGATTTCAGGTACTCAGACTCCACCTTTACCTTCACCTATATTGGAGGCTCCAAAAGGTACTTTTTTTAACAGTACTGACTCCCTTCATTTCCTGCTGGCAGTGAGGTGCAGTGGTTCAATACCGTGGCAGTCTTTTTTTGCTTCCTTTCCTTTCGCAAGGAAGATGAGTAAATCATCTGCCTTCGTGCAAACGTCAGCTGAGGAGGAAGTGTTGAGGGAGGTGATCAGAAAGGTGATCCTAGTTATCAGAGGCTCATTCCTCTCAGTGCTGCTCTGTGGAGCTTTACTGTTTCTCTTTTTTTAATTTATATGGATACGTAGAATTTCTGCTGTATGTAAACTTAACAGAAACACAGCAAAGGCATCAACATATGATATAAAGTTAATTCATGTTAAAAAAATTGGAAGAGTTACGATTTTAATAACAAATAGGCTGAATTTCACATCAGCACCTCATTCTCTTGCATGAGAGCCATATTTAGTTCCATGACAGATGCAAGACTGTCTGCAATTTAGCGAATCAAATTCCTGAAACATTAAGTGAAATGTCAGTATAGCTTATAAGGCTAAAAAAATGTTTTTATTGAATGTTAGTTTAAATATTATTTCTAAGTGGTTCCGAGCTTTTGGTTATAAACTGGATTGTGCATGTACACATTTTTTAGTTATATTTCAGCATTAGTTGTGTTGTCTGTTTTCAAAAGGAAATATATGTAAAAGCTTGAACACATCCTTTTCATTTCCCTGACTCTTAGCTTTTACTTAATAAAGTGTTAACAATATTTGCTACGTCCTTCTCTTATCTTTTAGCTGAATTTTATTAGACTTGGCAAAAAGTTTTGGGGTTTTTTTTTTTTGTTTTAATTTTTTTTTTTCTCAGTTCGTCTGAGATCTTTGGCAATTGTTTTTCTTTCCCAGGGTACGTCAGGTTAAAGTACTGTATTCTTTGCAAGTGAACTTTTCAGTGCAGGCAGCACTCCCACAGCCATGGGTTCTCCCCTGTGCATGCTTTGGGGCCTGGCTGCAGGACCAGGCTCCCAGATGGTCCCCAGGCTGGAAGATTGCTCAGAAAAATGCTTTCCTACCTCACTACCCTGCCTCTTCCTACTAAAGGAAAAGACAACTTCTATCATTTTCAGTGGAGTAGAATAATTCACCCAGTAGCTTAGAATCGATATATTTTTAGATTGCTTGTATATACTCTTTCATTTAGGGTTTTAGTATATGTTTTGTTTTGGTCTTGTTTTAAAAGACAATTTTTAAAGGCTTGATAGAGTAAAAATTACCTAACAGAAATATTATTTATCATGTAATTAAAACAACTGAATTTGAAAGTTACTTGCACTGTTTTCTAAACCAAGTATTGCAGCAAGAAACCAGGAAGTGAAACCTGTCTATTGTTCCCATTTTCCACGCTGAATAAAGTAAGAAGCCTACGGGCATAACTGATGGGAAACAAACTGGTTTATAAAAGTTGAAACACAACGTTGTCACTTCTACAACGAGAGATAGAAGATGGCCTTACATCCCACAGCCTTGAATTTTAACTGGGGTCAGCATTTGCTTAGGAAACTGTTGACTGGAAACTAGTCTCAGGACCTTAAAAATTCAAACTGAATTGAGAAACAAACATTATGCTTACAGAAATTGGTGAAAGTGGGTTGTTACTTAGAGCATACCCAAATTTCACTTTCCTGTTCACATTTTAAGGACATTTAAAAAGCATCCTTTAAGATAAGGGTTTAATGTTCTCTGCTTGTTTGTGTTGTGATTTAGAAGGACGTTTTACAATATTCTTAGTGTACAGTGGTGTACTGAGTGGCAGATTTACGGTAGTAAGCTCTCTTGTGAACTACATAAAATGAAAACCCTAAGCCTTGGCTATTAAGAGCCAAACTTCAGTTTCTCACATCGAAGATGAGTTAGTGGTTTCTTCTTAGAGAAGGTGCTGGCTGAGCAGCAGCTATATTGCACTCTGTGCAGCATTCGGGCACGTCTCCAGTACAGGGTTGACAGCAGTGACTTATGTGGTAACAGTTTAGGAGAGCACAAGGCTACCTAAGGATCTTTTTCTTGGATTGGGCCATGATTTTTTTCTTATTGCCACTGCTGCAGCTATGGACTTCCTAAGTGATGACCCCATTTTTTGACTATTGAACTCAGGAATTGTCCCTAAATGACAAAACCTCTGTTAGCTCATGATCATAGACTTGAGTATCAGCTGACAGACCTTGTCCAGTTACTTGAGATACTCAGCCTGACGACTTTGTTTTTCGAACCAACACAGGCTTTTGAGTACTGGGCAAAGGGGTGGATGTTCACTGGATGGATGTTCAAACCGAGAAATAGATTTAAATGAGTAAGAGTAGAAATGGTGTGTAAAGAAGATTACAGTACTTTAGCACTCATTAGCTGTGCTTGGAAGTCTTTTTCATGCTTTATTTCCTTTAGATGTTCCTTTAGGTCAGTGTGTATTATGGCTTTGTTTTAGCCATAGTGGTTAGATACAAGAGCAGAAACCCTTGGAAGAAGGCAGTATGTTTTCTGTTTGAGAAGGAGGATTTTTTGTCATACCCTTGTATAAAGGCAGGTGACCATAATAGCAAGTTAAACATACTGGGGGTTTTCCTCTGCATACTGTAATTGCCTCTAGAGCCCATTAAGTCCATTTATCAGTGGTCTTAATTTATAAACTCGGAGCCAAACTCTCAGTAAATCAGGATAAGTCCATAGAAGTCAGTGTACCAGTTTTACTTCAGTTATGATGAGGACCTAAGGTTTATTTGTTTTTGTTCTTTAAACTGTTAAGTTTATCTGTGTGAGATTTTTCTTCTTCGGGCCAGCTTCTCTGACTTTATCTGGTTTTTCCCTGTTCCTTGGATTGATTGCACAGCCTCTTCCTACATAAGTACTATTCAAATATTGAGGTAGTACATAACCACGCTGCAGATCAATCCAAATAGATAGTCCTGATCCGGAGCACATTTATCATTGCTTCAGTGGATTTAACTTGTATTCCCACAGTAAAGTGCTGAACCAAACCCTGAGGGCATGACTTAGCTTTTATTCAAGTACAGATGTTCCAGAGAAACCAACTATTTTTTTTCTGTTCTTTAGATAGACCTGTTCCAACATTTGACCTTTAGGTGTTATGAAGGTATTATATTGTGTAAATAATCTATGTGTAAATGATAACTGGATGGGTGTAAATGCGCTTCAAGAAGATTCTGCATTTGGAGGATTTTTCTTGAAAAGTTAGAAGGGAAGAATCTCTTTTAAGTACAAAACGTATTAGTATTGTGTGAATAATCCTTTACCTATGTAGTTCAGTTAATCTTTGTGGACTGTATTTCACTGTACTTTTTGTTCTGTTTTGTTTTGTTTTATTTAAATGCACTGTGTTCGCACTTCCAAATTATTAGAGTTGTTTGACACTGCAGAGATGCTTCCTGATTTGGGAAGGTTGTAATTCACAATTTATTAGTGAAAGCACATCTTTGTGCATAATGTGGCACTAAATATGGGGCAGACTGTTTATCAATTTAATAATTTTTAATTTCATTGTCAGAAAGCAGTAAGTAGGGTGATAGATAAAGTGAGGTGTTCATTCGGGTGCTGTGACTGTGCAAGATTACTCTTCTTTAACTACATCTGGCAGAATATCAGAAATGGCTGGATTTTTTATGCTTTTTACTGCAGGATCTAAAAAGGATATTAAAGTGTGAGCATGTCGAGTTCCTTTTTTTTAAAAGAGTCTCTTGTTTCCTTTTTCCTATTTTCTGCCCCTGTATGAAACATTGCTCCTCCAGAAACCATGCAGAGTGAACAGAACTGCTGATCTGTCATCTTTCAAATAAAAATGCGTGATGCCCTGAAGTTGTTTTCACTTTATATGTCATTTGACATGGTTTACGTAGAAGCAGTGCTTGGTTTTTCTGAAAAAAAAAAAGTCTCCTTTTTTTAGTGGTTTTCTCACCCCCCTTTTTTCTTTTTTGAGGCTAAACAAGGACATCTTATCAGTCCTAAATTACCTCTTCGTTCAAATATGTACTTAACTCTCATTGGCAGCGAGAGACAATGACAGTAAGGCTGTGCATGAGAACAGATCTAATACTGCAGCATATTGTAAAGAAACTAGATAAGACCTGTAAGAACTGAAGACACAGATTAATTTTGTCAGCAAAATTCCCATCTTCTATTTGCACAGTGGACTCCTGTGTTCTGCTTTCGGTACTTTAGCACAATGATTATAACAATGGCAGTTCTGAAGAAGCAAGTAAAGCTGCATTTTGGTCTGAAGTAATTGTTTATTTTTGCTTAAAATAATCACAAAATGTTAACTTAGGCTTTTGGATTTTGAATATTTGAGTTTTTGTTTTCTATTTAAGAGGTTATACATAGTGATTGATATTGTAGTATCAGAAATTCTCATGTAAACTGATGAATTAATTCCTACCTCACTGTAGCAGTGAAATATTTCACAGCTGGGAAGCTGTGCCACTGAAAGAGTAACTAAATTGCTTGTGGCTTTCTATAGTTAGAGACGAAAACCAGTATGTGAAGTCCTAGCACATTATGTCCACCAGGTGTTTGAACCACTTGATGATAAATAGATAGAGATAACCTTTATTTCCCCTTTAGTGGTATGCCCTATTGCTACTTACGTGAATTTAGTAAAACTGCCTACATGAGAGATTCTATTTGATTAATAATTTTGAAATTCTGGTGTCAGTCTGATAATGCTGAAAGTCTTCAGTACAAAAAAAGCTGTGAAGAAAAATGGTTTTGGGCTAATTGATGTGTGTTTCTATCTTACAATTTATGTTCGATTTATATATACTGTAGCAAAAAAGGAGAGAGAGAACTCAAAAACATTTTTGAAACCTAAACATAGAATTGTGGCCATCAGAAAATATCAAAATGGAACACTTTTCTGAACATTTTCATTTTTTTCTTTCTGTTCCACAATCACCTAGTTTAAGACCAGTCTTTTTTGGATAGGTTGGTTTTAACCTAGCTCCTCTGTCGGGTTCATTGCATGGCAGTGTGTTCACTGCCTATGCAAGGTTTGGGAAGAGAAGGTTGGACTGTTCCTTTTGGAAGCAGTGGTGGCTCACGTAAGATGAAAGTGTCCATGAAAATACGACTTAAGAAGATGAGAAGATGATTTTTATGGAATCCATTGCTCTGAATGGTTTTAGTTTAGCTGGAATCAGTTTTATGCAGGGCTTAGGAAGGCCTCGCGCAAGTATAGTTCATCTGCTGTTGCTGATGGCTGTGCTTAACTTTGTGTTCAGGTTATTAGATACTTAATTACATTCCTAAAATCTACTTCTACTACAGTAAGAGAGGGGTGAAAACTAGATAAACAGCTTGTACTTAGCTGTCTGTTTATTGCTATTTCAAAATACCTGGAAGATTGTACATTGTCTTTCAATTTTCACTTTCCTATCAAATATGGATTAACATTTTTGCTAGGACTGCACCATTTCCTGGGAGAGAAATCTATGGTATGAGACAGGAATCTAGTTTAAATATAACATGGCAAGCATTGTGATTTTAATTTCTTCATTAAAGTTTCTGTAGATGAATACAGCTTTGGGTACTTTTAAAAAACAGTTTTCTGTCAGGTATTAATTAAGTTTTAGTTTTAAAATCTCTATTTGGGACAAGCATTTTCCACTCTATGAATTCCTGCTAAGGTACCTATTTTGACTTTATACTACCTTCTAATATTGGCAGGGTGTAGTACCTACATGAAACCTACCCATACATTCTTACGGATAGTTTTTTGATAGATACTACCAGAAATTCAGTGGGTGTGATTTAACAAATGATTCATCCTAAAAAGAGATCTAGTAGAACACTATAGTAAAAAAGTCATTAAGTGCAATGTTGAGGGTTTGTGAAAAGCAAAATCAACACCATCTACTCACGGTCTCACGGAGCTCGCCTTTTTTTGACAGGCTTGTGTCTGACAGATCCTTCTTGCCTTGCTGTTAGAAAATCAGTGCTGTCTGAAATTAACCCAGTCCCCATCATTGTATCTTGTAACAATCACATACTTCAGGGAGAGTATGGTCTTGTGGAGATCTCTTACTGGTCTGGTGAAGTGGGTGACTGTCCTTTTTCAGCTGCGTACTGTACTGATACTAAGAACAATACACTCAAATTGTGAACGTCTACCTTTCAATGAGAAAAATGTGGTTTTAGCCACTTAAATGAATGGCCTAGTTTTCGGAAGTGCCGAACTCCCACATCATGTGGTGGTCTCAGTATTATTGTGCATTGCTTAGCACTTTTAAAAAGCATCACAATCTTTATACAGGTGTTTTTGTCGTACAAATGTATGCACTGTTGTTTGAATCGTTCACCAGCACAGAGTTGGGAAGCGTGCTTGAATGTCTTTACAGAAAACGTTTTCAGTAACTTCTTCTTTCTCTGCTTTCAACACATATTTTAACATATTAAGTACCTAAAAATAGATCTGTAGGTTGTCATTGTTAAAGTGTTAATGTGATAAGACAAATAAATTTGAAAGCAGAGTTCACTCTGACAAAATTAATTTAGATCACTTTTCTCTGTATTATAGGACTAATGTAATTTCTGGCTTTTCCTGTTAGTCTCTAATAATTTCCCATATTTTTCATCGCTCATAAATAAAGAGCTGAAGATACCTGTTGGCTTATTTTTTCCATTGATTACTTACTGTGCAGAATATGAATTCTCATTTGAGTCAGAGTCTATTCACTCAGAGTGATTACTTAGTAAGCTTACTTTAGTAAGCTTCAGCACCTAGAGAGAAAGTAAATTTTAAACTGCTGGGAGAGTTCACTTTAGTTACAATTAAAACTAAGAAAGGGATAAAATGTGAGTAAATCTAGAAAAACTCCACTGTATAATTCTGCCTTGGCATTAAATAAATCCCACATAAAAGGACAGCTCTTAAGAGTTAATGTCCTCCTTGCTACAGGAGGGTGAAGATTTTTACAGATGTTTCACTGAACTGGCCTCATCTGAGGAAAAGGAGCTCTTTCTAACAGGGTAACACTGACTCATAAAGATAAGCCTACTATCCTGTGCGGCAATAGCTAGAAAATCTCACTGAAAGAAGAGGGGCTAAACAAGGTACAGAAATAACATCTCCTTCGCCTGACAGCCTTCTGCGTGCTCACACAAGATTGCATCCAGCCTATTTCTATGGGAGGAAGAGCATTGCCTAAGGACCGGGAACAATTGTTGCTTTTATGAGTCAGACTTCTCCTGGGAGGACGCATTATCTGCAGGGAGCTTTATGTCAGACATCGTGTTCCCCTATTGCAAGGGCTAAACACCATCATACGTACTTTTGGCATTATGTAATCCCAAGGGAGTAAGTCATGGTCTTGCACATGCTCACGTAAGGTAACAGGCAGAAAACGGTCTTGGGTAAAGATTGGAGGGTGAGCATCTTTCCATAGCTTGCTTGAAGGCAGAGTACCTCTGTGAGCCCTGTAGAAGGCTTTGGCTTCTCCTGGCTGTTGTAGAAGACTGTGGCAAGTCCTGGCAATTAGGATTGATCTGAATCACTTCTTCTGACGGAGACTTCTGTAGTGCTCAGCGGGAGCCTGTCTGGAGGAAAGAATTGAGGGCAAAGAGGAAGCTCAAAGAAACTAGCAAACCTTCCGGACATCTCCTTCCAGCCTTGAGGCATTGATCAGAAATAAAAGGGGCAACAGCGTTTCTCCTGTGTAATGAAATGTACTGTTTGCCAAAAGAAAGTACAAAAAATGGTGATTCTACACCATTTGTAGAAACTAGTATATAATTAAAGAATAACTTCCTTTCAAACAGTGTAGCATTCTGCATTTTATCTCATATATTAGAGGTTGCCATCTTGAAATCTTGATGCTTTAAATGAATGTTCCATTTTATGTTTATAGGTAAGAATTTTTCATATTTTAAGAGGAAAGCTAGAAGACAGGATAACTTCGCACTGTTCAACTGTCATGCTTCTAAACAGTAACGTGTTTGTGACAGACAGCATTTGCTCTCAAGTAGAAAAAATAGCCTGTGGGTTAGATGTGGTATTCCAGGTCATTAGCTTTTCTGCAAATGGTAGAATATTTTATTTTAGGGGTTTTTTTTTGTTGTATTGCTCATTCTTGCTTATTCTTTTTCCTTAATGTTGAAAACTTCATCTTTGATGGGGAGTTCTCACCCTGTAATAATCACACATACAGCAAAATATGAAAATTATTAGGATGCTTTTCTCTCAGATTAGGACCTGGGGTTGATAAAGGTGTTAAGACCAGGAAGCACTTCATTGTCATAAAAGTACTTGCTGATGGTCAACTGCTTGATCTCAATTACAGCTGTATGAATCCGGAGTAATTTGGTGTGATGGAGCTCACTTGGGTCCACAGTGATATTGCTGAATTTTTTATTTGGCCCTGACTATTCCTGTAAAAACCCGTGATTTTTTTCACCTGGGGAGGAGTTACAAAGACCAGAGTTCTGATTTCTGCCATCTTTGCAGATGTATTCCAGTACTTTCCTGGATGGTGGGAGAGATGCAATTTACCCAAGGAAAAAACTTGCTTTCATGCATTCTTACCAAGTCGCTGGCATTGCGGAGGCACAGACAGAAGGCCAGTTGTCAAAACCATGCTTTTCTTCTCTGTCTTTTTAGCCTTAGCATCTGAAAACCTGGTTGTCACAGAATCCTCTTTTAAGAACATAATTTGCTAGGCCATATGAAAGCCTCTTTACCTGTCACTCACACAGAATCAGTATTAAATCTTAAGCTGAGTCCCCAAATGGTTTCAGAGCTTTTTGTAGAGATAACCATTAGTTAAAATAGAAATGGTGATTTCTTCCTGAGGACTATTCCGTGAAAACACCTAAAAGGAACATATAGACTTTGTCCAGATTAAAACTGTGTGAAATCTGGTCATTTCAGTATGTATTTGTGCCAAACGGTCGAACATTAAAAAAAAAAAAAAAAAGTTTTATAGTATTTCAGACCAAAAAATGTAACCTTCAAGTATTAAAAACTTCTGGAAAACATGTATTTGATTGATGCCTTAGTATGGCAGTTATGAACACTATAGCCTTCCCTTACATAGGGAATTATATAAATTAAGGTAGGCTACTGGTTTAATACAGTTCTATGAATATTACATGAAATCTTCCGTAAATTGTTGTAGCTCTAATGGAGTTATAGCTGAAAACTGAGCGTATTAATTATTTTCTTTTAAGTTAGAGAATTATTTTGGTATAAAGACTTTTAATCATCCTATAGAACAAGGCTTGTTAGGCTTGGCATAGAATTTTAATAGTAGGATTTTGTAGACTTACATGTTGAAGAAGAACTCATGTTTTATTAACAGCTGACGAGAACAGCGAAATTGGGTATGTTTAGACAGGAGGAATGTAACCTCTGCAGGAATCTCCTTGGGCATATACTAGTTTTGTTAACTCAGACCAACGGAAGTTTTAAACTCGTTTAGTATTGGTCTCTAGAGCACGAAGTAAACAGTCACAATAATCAGCCCACTAAAGATGCAAGCTCTCTTCCCTTTAGCAGACCTGTATCCACATACTACTATTTTTTTTTTTTTTCTCAAATATCTGTATAATACAAGAGCAGCATTGCCTTTGGCATACAGTCCTGCTTTCTACATGTTCCCTGTGCCAGATTTTGCTGTTGATGGAATTTTTACATCAAACTTCAGTGTTGATTAAAGCTGTTCTGCCTTCATTACTGAAGTAAAATTGTGTGGGATTAGCAGCCACCAGTTTAGCTGTTCTTGTTAAGGTATTTTTTTCGGTAATCTAAGGACATATACAATTCCATGTTTTGGCTGTTACATTTTATTTGTTCGTTTTGGTATTCTTATTTAAAATGACAAATTGTGAGAAATTTTAGTGTTCATTTGGTTTTAGCTATGTATAGTGAATTAAAAGAAATGCATTCTCCCTGTGAACCACACTATAGGGAGTATATGAGTGGAGGGAGACTCCAAGCTCCTTCTGTACCTAAATTTATATTTTACTGCTAAGCTTTTATTTGTTTTAGATTGTCCCTCTTGTGATGAATAATTGCTTAATATACTGTTTCTGTGTTTAAACATCAGTAACTAGAAACTAAAAAATACTACTTCATGAAAGTGTATGCCTTGATTTAAGGCATGAAGAAACACATTCAGCCTGTAGTTCAGCTAAAAACTGACCTTTGCCAAGGACGACAAATACACAGAGATACCATGTATAAATACCTTTTACATCTAGAACTGTCTGGCTTCAAGGCAGGCATGGATGTGTGGAAGATGCTGGCCTCCCAGTGTGCCAGTAAGGATTAGGCATTTGCTGTCCATGAAGAGAACAGGAGTTGCAGTTAACATGAGTCAGGATAAAAATTACAAAAGCTATTGATTTTGCTCATGGAGGACATAAACCAATCGTCATTTAGGGTCAAGAAAAGTTTTTACCCTGGCTACAAAGTCCTTCCTCATTTCCCCTATTAGTAAGGCATCATCAGCCAACAGCACAGTGGGTCAAGTCTTTGAGTGAAAGGCCACTGTGAAGGGTGGCATGTCTTGTCTGGCATGTCAATTGCTAAAGCATGTTCCCAGCATATTTCAGGGTATGTAACAGTTGCAGAATTTTTGACATAAGTGCTGAGCAAATAATCGTAAATTGCTGGTATTAATGAGTATTTTGCTGTTACTCTGGCTATTAACAGCGTATTCCACTGTAGATGCTGCACGGGTGTAAGGATGCATTTTAGCTTGAACCAGTAAAAGTTGTATAGTCTTAAGCATCATAGAAAACATTTTAAATAGAACTGCAAAGCAAATTAAAAAAAAGATGTTTCTTTATACGGTTTTCCATTCTTCATTTTACAGGCTACTTACTCTTTAAAAAGCACTCTGTGGGCTTTTGGGAGTCTCTCTCCAGTAGCTATCTTTTAATTCTGTTCCCTCGAATATAGGAAACCTTCTGATATTTCCGTCAGTAACAATGCACATTTTATTAGGTGCATAGTGCTATTAATTGTCACTCTGCACTTCCCAGGGTGTTCAGTACTTGCTTTGGGATCATTACAATATTCTTTTCATGTATTTGTCCAGTAGTATAACTGGTTGAGTGTGACTTTTTGCTCTCATGATGCTGTTTGAGGTTTTCCTTCATTAGTTTCTGCTTTGATTTGTAATAAGTGACACATGAAAGACTCATCCTGTTGCAAACCTGCTGGTGGAGTTTCACTAGTGTAAGCTGGACTCCTTGGGTATGTCTGTGGGCTTTTAAGGGTGGGGCTTGAAACCAGGTTTGCCTGTTGTGCAGATCACTAGCCTTGTAGGCACAGGATGGGTGAAGTGTGCCCTCAGCACACAGGACCTCTACGGCTAAGGAGATCTGGTGGGGTGGTGTGCCAGTAGGTACAGCTGGAGGAACGGGCCATGGGCTGTGCCCTGCACAACCATGTAAATGGAAGGAGGGTGAAATTCTTGTGCATATACCTTCCCTGAAGGCTGCTCTTCCACATGTCAGTAGATGTAGCATAGGGGTCTACCTGGAGTGACCATCTTTGATCAGAGATGCTTCAGAGCAGGACAGGGAGCTGCTCGAGGTGGAGCGGCACGGCACCCCGCTGCGCTCTGCCGGCTGCCCACCGCC
>NW_009191728.1:0-1013 GCF_000690835.1 Fulmarus glacialis | reverse complement strand
ACCAGTGATGGGAGCCCGGGGATCAGTCTGCAGCTTGTACGTCGGGGGAAGAGCTGCAGGACTCGAGCAAACCCAGCGCTGGGAAAGAAGAGCTTACAAAGCCATGTCCATGTCCAGCCGTGACCAGGCACCATCAGCCATTCGGGGCAGGGGATGTCTCGGGGACCAGGGAGGCTGGTGCTGCTGGGGTCAGGGGACAAGGTGGCTTGCAAGGACAAGCCTGGGGACAAGGGGATGGGGCAGAGCTGGCACCTCCGCAAGCCCCACAGCCTTTGGAAGAAGATCCCTGCAGAGATCATTGTCCCTTCACCAATTCACCTGCCACAGCAGGTTGCAAGGCATGGCTGGCTGCATGGCTCATTATTCTCATTTCTTTTCCCCTCCTGCCTGGCAGACCTCCACCCTCGCTGGACAACACACACGCCATCTCTGGTGGGCTCCGACAGCCCCGAGCCCATCACCAGGGACCCCTTCAACACCGAAGTGATGCCCAGCACCCTGGCAGACACTGTCACCACCGTCATGGGCAGCTCGCAGCCCGTCGTGAGCCGTGGCACCGCCGACAACCTCATCCCCGTCTACTGCTCCATCCTGGCGGCCGTGGTGGTGGGGCTGGTGGCCTACATTGCTTTCAAAAGGTGGGGGACCAAGGCAGAGCCGTTGGGTCGTGGCAGAGGATTTGGGTGGTGGAAAACAGGCTGTGCCCCCCCTCGGAGGTCCCGCAGCCGGAGCTGTCACCAACAAGGAAGGGAAGGGGACTAGGCTGGATGGGTAGGAGCCAGATTTCCAAAAATACGTGAGAAATCAGGTGGTTAAGAGCGAAAGAGGGAGATGGCAGCAGGGTGGGGAAGCCTTCTTTGCAAAACTCCCCCCGGCCCAGCTCCTGCTTGTTCTGGCAGGCCGCGGGCGGCCGTCGCGGCCGATCACGCTCAGCGGCTCATCCCTGGCCCGTTGGGTTTGCACCTGGCCCCGGGCAGGCCAGGGCCGGCTCGGTGGCTTCCCGGGCTAGAGGC